>NW_022745086.1:0-813 GCF_011630105.1 Anneissia japonica
CTTTTTAACATTGTCACTTTTTGCACAAAAGTGCTTATCTCGCCGAGTTGAGCACTTAGTGCAATTTTTTGACTTTCCGCCATATTTCGAGTACTTTTCCGAAAAACTTCAAGCTTTCAATGGAATAGTGTTTGTTTCAGGCTATCTCACCGTGCCTAACAAAAAAATTAAATTTTGACTCAACTTTTTAACATTGTCACTTTTTGCACAAAAGTGCTTATGTCGCCGAGTTGAGTACTTAGTGCAAATTTTTGACTTTCCGCCATATTTCGAGTACTTAAAAAAAAAACTTCAAACTTTCAATGGAATAGTGTTTGTTTCAGCCTATCTCACTTTGCCTAACAAAAAAAAAATTACATTTTGACTCAACTTTTTAACATTGTCACTTTTTGCACAAAAGTGCTTATGTCGCCGAGTTAAGCACTTAGTGCAAATTTTTGACTTTCCGCCATATTTCGAGTACTTTTCCGAAAAACTTCAAACTTTCAATGGAATAGTTTTTGTTTAAGCCTATCTCACTTTGCCTAACAAAAAAAAATTACATTTTGACTCAACTTTTTAACATTGTCACTTTTTGCACAAAAGTGCTTATCTCGCCGTGTTGAGCACTTAGTGCAAATTTTTGACTTTCCGCCATATTTCGATTACTTTTTCGAAAAACTTCAAACTTTCAATGGAATAGTGTTTGTTTCAGCCTATCTCACTTTGCCTAACCCTAACCCTAACCCTAACCCTAACCCTAACTCTAACTCTAACCCTAACTCTAACTCTAACTCTAACCCTAACCCTAACCCTAACTATAAACCTAACACT
>NW_022745087.1:0-6441 GCF_011630105.1 Anneissia japonica
TTACACCTTACTCCTACTTTTCCTCACTATCAATCCCCTATCACTACTCCTAGATACGCCAAAGCAAAGTAGTTCGGCTTCAATCCTTCAAGATGCTATTTGATTGTGCTAGTCGTTAGAGTTACTGTCATACTATGTATTTCTGTTTCTCCCACTGCCTTATCATACAAAAGTTATATGCCTATCCAAAACTCACAGGAATATTAGATTAGATTATTTAAAATTCCTGGATCCACCACCGACGTATTGACTGTTTGCAAAATGATATTAGAAGTGGTTTCTATCATTTTAATCCCGCTGTCAAGTACATTGTTGAACATACTGTTAATAAATACATAAGGGTATTTTTGTTTTGTTATTAATAAACCGCCGGGTAAACTTTGATTTCATCAAAATATAGTCTGTTTGAGAATTAGGAAGCGAGAAATGTCGATTACTAATTTGGAATGTTAGTGTTAAAGGTCAATGATTTCATAAGATCAAACTTTATTAGAAGTGTTACGTCATCGTGTGTAAGCGATTCTGTTTGTATCGGAAACAAAGTCAGACCAATCAGTACCGGTAATTTTATTTATTTTTATTTTTTCAACTACATCCAACATCGATATCGCTAAATATATAGTTAAATCCAAAAGCATACACCAAATAACAAAGGTAATCCAAAAGAATCGACAAAACTCTTCTAGTTCCTAGCTAAATTGAAAGAAGGTCTATACTGAATGAGAAACGTTGGTTTTGAACGTAAAAACTATTATAAAATATATCCATAGTGGTGTCGTTACTTGTAATGGAAGCTTTTAAATATACCGTAATGTATATACAGTGGCCTATTATATATATAATATATATAATATATATATAATATAGTAAAAATAATAATAATGTGATGAAGATAGTGATGATGAGGATAATGAAGACGATAATTTGAATGGTCATTGCGCAACAGTTTATGCGATAATGTATTGAAATGATGTAAATATTTAACTAAAGAAAAAAAAATATGAATTTTGTAAAAGCAATTTTTGCATCTATTATATACAGTTTAGTTTTTATAATTTGTACTATAATTACAGTATATCATTTATTGTATAGAAATGTAATGTAGAAAATAATGTTGAATTAATGTTGGTTACCCCACAAGAGAACAAAAAATATAATGAATATGAGAATGAGGAAGATGATTATTTGTTTATTTGTTTGTTTTTATTTCATGTTTTTATTTCATGCTCACTTAAATATAACAGACAATGATGATGATGATGAAGATGAAGAAGAAGAAGATGATGGTGATGATAATCATAATGATAATGATAATGATAATAACAATAATAATAATAGTGAGGATGATGATGATGATGTTATGATGATGTTTTTCTTTCCTTTTCTTTCCTTTTACTTAAACATTTACAAATCGTGGCAAGATGCTATATTGTATGTAAAATAACAAACGAGGGACATTAATAAACATCTAAACATTGTAAAAAAAAATTAAAATACTTAACAACAAATACAAAACGGGGAATCTCAATCAGACAATGAAATACCTGAAAATACAGAACTACAAATACATAAAAATACCGAGACTAAAATCCACCTGCTGTTTAATTTAAGTCGTTTGGAAAAAGCGCTTTAGTCTCTTAAGCATAATCGGGTACCTGGAAGAATATTGTGGCGTTGAATGTATTGATTTGTGTGGAATGCATTCCCTACACTGAATAGGCCTGTCAGGAAAAATTTGGTCCGGGGCCAAAATCGGTCCGCCGGACCGATTTTGGCTTTAAAATTACCTGCCAAATATAGTCCACATAAGCCAAAATAGGTCCGGCGTCTATTTAATAGTTATAACGTTGTTCATATTTTTTTGTAATCAAATGATAGATAAATATCTTATCTCTTATTATATAGCCTAATATGTTTTCATTCGTTGTTGTATGTATGAAATCATAGGTGAAATCATTGATTTTAGCGGCTAAAATCCATCCGGAGGACCGATTTTAGTAGCCCGGCGGACCGATTTTGGCGGCCAAAATCTGTCCGCCGGACATTTTTTCGCCCGGACCAATTTTGGCGTGACAGGCCAATCGAATGGAGCAAGATGCAAGTTGTGCGTGATCCATTGACCAGTAATAATAACGCAGCAACCGGACAGAACATTCGTGGATGATGAGTATTTAAAATAAATAATAAAATAAGAAATACACATGAACAAAAGCATGACATATCTAGGGTAGCTTATACAATGTAAACAAACTACTTCAACGCGAAGGGGTTTTTAGAGACTCATTAAAACACACAATTCACAAATGTTTACATAAAATATGGGTCTCAAACAATCTATTACTAGTTTATCTTTCGTTTGATTGCACTAACATATACGTTTCGATTTTCTCTCGAATGTGATAAAGGTACCGTCGCATTTACTGTACACCTGCCTGGATACGTTTCTGTTGCCAATTGCTAGGACGATGAAACCGTGTGCGTTGATTCCACGCTTAAAACAATCGGCATTAATAGCGTACTCGGCGCGGCTCCTTTCATCTCTACATCTGATTCACCGTGGTTTTCAATTAAAACAACTGCGCAGTCCGGACCAATATTAGCTGCAATTCCTAGGTAACGGGGTTCGCAGCTGCGCAGGCAACGGGTGAGATTCGATATACCTCCTGTCCAAAGGTCCATAGTGGCGACTGCAGTAAATACTACCACTCACGTTAAAGTGCCCGAGGTTCTTTGAAGTTTACCGGAAATGTCCTCAAGTTGTGTACGCATACAGACAGAGAAATTATATTATATCGTATACAATCATAGAGTGAAGAGCGAAAATAAACCTTGACGATGATAACAAAATACAATTATGGGCCGAATTCAATGTAACAATAAAGCTCAATGAACTACCCAGTTATTAGGAATGACTATAATATAATATCATGTTGTTAATAATAATAATAATAATAATAATAATAATAATAATAATAATAATAATATATAATAAGTATAATAATAAGTATAATAATAATAATATTAATCATTATTTTTATCATTAGTGCTGTTAATAATAACGATAAATATTATAGTATGAATTTGTAAATTGAATTGCATACCTCTATATAAATGTTCTATTCTATTATATTCTATTCTATAAATATCAAATCATTTATTAAAAATGTATGATTATAATTTAATTAATTCATACTAAAATTGATTCATAATGAATTATTTGTATATATTTTATAATTTTTTATAGGACCTCTATTTTTATACGGCTTTTCCAACTTATATATCGAAAAATTAATTTTAATGCAATGTTGCAATTTTCTTTATTTTACGATGCCTTGGAGAACCCTAGATAGTGTTTTAATTTTGGTTATACAACTTTATATTTACAGTATATTATACTGTATTGTATTGTACTTAATTTTATACTGTATTTTTCTCCTAAAATTTTATTATTATTTTTATTATATTACCATTAACGATATTAGTAATATTGATAATACATATTTTTAATGATAATGATAATTTTAATACTTATAACATTTAAACATTTTCATATGGATTTTATTATTATTATTATTACTAGCATTGAAATTATTATTATACTAAAATATTAGCAATAATATGAATACAAATAAAAACAGTAATAAGTTGTAATAATACTTAGTTTTATCATAAGATAATAAAATGATAATAAAATGATAATAAATGATTAATAATAATAATAATAATGATAATAATAATAATAATAATAATAATTATTATTATAACAAGGTTTATAAAGCGAACAAATCCACTGCAGTAGTGCTCAAAGCGTTACAGAAGAAAGGAACCAGAAATTACAGTGAAACTAAAAGCAACCAGAAAAGAAACACCACACACAGACAATATGCTGTGTTGCTGTATATTACATCATAATGTATTTATATTCTAATGGAACCACGAAGCATTACAGAAACTCTGTCTGATGTCTAAGTGACAAACACTACGAAAATAATTATTAACTCACTAATAGAGTTAAATTGATTGTAATACCGTGTCAAAGCCATTGTATTGACAGGCAGTTTTACACTCCTTACAACCACCTTTACAATTCAAATACCATTAATAAATTATGCTCTATTATCGTCTAAATCAAACTACTAAAGCATTTTAAGCAGAAGTAATCTCCAATTTCCCTGGTGTCTTAGCTCTTATTTGACAGTTTTATATCCCCAATTGCTTCCATCAAAACAAAACACGAGACTATTCGTGTAATGCGTTTAGAATATGTAACACGTTTATTGCAAACGCGTTCAGGAGTAGTAAAGTTCATGCAATTATAATAATAAAATACAGGTTTTCCTCTTTTCCTGGTGTCTTAGTTCATATTTGACACTTTTTAGTAATTAGTAAATTTCATGCAATCTTATATAAACAATTCTTCCTCCAGTTAAAGACCAATTTTTGGACTGGGGTTCCCATGGTCTTTTATTTATCCAATATCAACAAACGGCAATTTCTCCAAAAGAAGGCTATCAGGATCATAGATGTTGCCCCACCACGGTCTCATTCTTCCCATTTATTTGCCAAATTGAATCTCCTGAAACTCACTGACATTAATCTTGTCCAGCAAGGTAAATTTATTTTTTCTGCTATGCATTCTATCCTTCCCGAAAATTTATGCAATATGTTTGTTCCCAATTATTCTATTCATAATTACCCCACTCGATCTAGAACTCATATCACATACCTACCCACAAAACTAATTATTTTCAACATAATATTAGATACCCAGGCCCTACAAAGATGAACAGTCTCCCCCCTCCCCCCAATTCTAAACGCTGATTCTCTAAGAATCTCTAAGAACATTTAAAAAAAAATTGAAACTTCACCTAATTTCGTTCTATTAAATTAATATTTGCGGTCAGATTTGATATGTTCTGCTTTCGCATGAACTTCAGTTGTTTGTTTGTTTGTTTGTTTATTCATTTATATATTTTTTTCTCCTTTTTTTGTTTTCTGGCTCTTTTTTGTTGTTGTCTGTATCGATTTTTTTTTTCAGGCATGCCCATCACAAGATCTTTATCTTCTCTGGATCATGCCTTCTTCCATAGTTTACGTTTTTAAAAAAAAACATATTGTATTCTTATATTGCATCTTCTTGTGTTCTATGGAAGTTAATAAATGTCTTGAAAGGAAGAAAAGAAAAAAAATAGACCGTTTATATGTATATATATTTATTTAAATGTACTTATTTATTTAATGGTGTTGTATTGCACGAATAGAGATACATTCTAAACAGGTTATGTGGTAATTCTCTTTTTACTGTTTACAATACGGAGAATAAATAATAGCCCATCTCGTGGTAACGCAGCAAATTATGAAGTGAATAATAGCTCGAATAAGATATTCAAACTGAAGGTTGTGGGGAAATATTTACAGTTGACATACTTTTTAAATTATAATATTTTTTTGTTTTACACTTTAAACGTTAATATTTCCTTGTATCATGAAAACATATATAATGTGTTTTTGATAAATTACGTAAATAAACTCTAAATAAGCTGGTTAATGATCTTATAAAACCATTGAACTAAGCTGCTAAGACCGCTAATTAGATAGATCAACTCATTCATTCCATGGTGCATTGCATACGGTACCTCCTTGGTGTTATTGTGCGATCGTTACGGAATTTTCTCTTCAAGTCTGCTACGGTGGCCAGCATTATGTGTGAAGCGGGATCTTCTAAAACAATTCGTTTTACTAATCACCGAGTCTGTGCACTACTATATAGCTTTCAACCCAGTTACCAATTTCTTCTCTTGGGGACACTTCACTTCTCATGAATGACCGGCTGAGTATAGTGGATCTAAAATTTTGGCCAATTCGTCCCCTTCACGTTAAAAGTATGGCCTATGTTCAAATTGATATACTGTAATTGTTGTGCTGTAATTTTTTTATTCTATTTTCGTGGAGTTACACTTTTTCTTTATACTATTTTAAAGAGAATTAAACGGGTTTGTATTGATGAATAAACTTTCATGTTTGTTAATTAATTTAAATGGTTCGAATTTCACAATAATCATGTTACCACGTGTTACAAAATGAAATGAACGAAAGTTTTTCGGTATTGTTGGTTAAAGGGAGTATAAACGATGTAATATTGTAACTGTTTCGGAGTAAACAATATCTATTTTGTAATTATTAAGCATGATCGAAGTTTTAAGCTACAATGTTATAGTGCATTACATACATACATACATACATATATATAGCCTACCGTATATATATTAACTATATAGTTATATATAAATATAATATAATGTATAAATCATGGTACAATATAGAAACAAACTGCTTGCAGTAATGCTAGAAAACCAATATTTCGATCTATCATTAGGACTTTACCAAGATAGGCCTAAAAAATAATGTACCTCGATAAAGACCTTTAAAGATAGGTCGATA
>NW_022745088.1:0-9562 GCF_011630105.1 Anneissia japonica
GTCCGCAATCTAATTGCCGGCCCCGAACACTTCTCCCCACAGAAAAAAAACCTAACTAATCAAACAAAAACAGAGCCGCTAGTAACGCAATACAAAGTACGTGCGAAAACACAATACTTATGCCTATTACTAGCTCTCAAAAAACTATTATAGTACTTTTGCACTAATAATTACAAGCAATGCCTACGAGCCTTTTGCTCGCAGCGCCAATGTAGTAATTATCGCCTATATATGCTGTGATGATTAAAGGTACCGCCGAGTGGTGCTTACCTTTATCCAATGGGATGTATTCCTAGGGCGACAATACTCCAATAATAAATCAGTCACAGCAGCACTCCAATATGTAGTACGGTAGTACTCCTGTGTAGACCCGGACACATAAACCAATTCTATAATGTTAGTTGATGCGTCTTGCATTAAGTCCAGTGTACGAGTGACGACAATTCCCCAAGATCTCGGCGATCCCTCCTCTGCACACCTGAGGGCAGGATATGCAAATACACAGATGCCGGGGTTAGGGGTCGTTACCGTTGATCGGTCTCTCGAACAGACGGCGGCCGTCAGTACACCCCTGAGTTATCTCGGAACAAAAACAGACCATCGCGAGGCCTGTTTTTTTCCCGAAATCTTCCGAGTTGTTGTTGCGCATGCGTCATGTCCATATTTTGACCTTTTTGCGGGCTGTGTTTTTTTTTTTTTTAGTTCGAACGAATGGCAGCAGCGATGGAAAACGTATTAACATTACTACCATTTGTTAATAGGCCTAGACCTAAAATCAAAAGAAATCTCGCTAAATTTCACATGTCTGATGTAGAAACAATCACGAGGCTTCGTAAAATACGCCGACAGCGAATCATTATGATGCTTGTCGCACTGATTGCCTCTAACAACAATGGTCACCATTGAATGGTGAGCTACTGGCCGGCGGCCCGACTGCGCCTAGCTAACCTAGGCCCTATCTTTCTCGCCAGCTCGACTACAGCAAGCGAGCTAGGAGTTTTACTCTCCGAAGGCTAAGGAACATGGAATAATTATAATCTTGTTAATTCGGTACCAGGCCTAGTTTAGTAGTTGATATGTAATTCGGACAACCTACAACTAGCCTAGACCTACTAGTACTATGCTACTCCATGCCTAGTCATAATATTCTTCCGAGTTTTCCAGAGATTTCTCATGGTTTGAAAGTGCATGTGTGAAACGACCCAAAAATCTCGGAATATCAAACTTGTTAATAGTTGTTAAAAGTTGTAATATTTTCTGCTAGTGTGAAATGGGTATAAGAGTGCGTCCGGCCATGCGATTCTGCGCTGTATTGTTTTTCTTCTTTACTGATTCATGATTATGCTTTAATTGTTTTGTGTATTATTTGGATAATAGCAACGATTTCTACCGCCACCAAGGAGGTTGTATTCACCGATGTCACTGTCTGGGTGTCTATTTCAGTTTGTTTTTATATCTAGTATCTTTGTTGAGAATTGATAATTAAATACGCGACGAGTTGGTAACGAAAGTTTGGCACAAGTCTTTTTAGATCCAGCTGTAGGGGGCGTCCCATTTTTCGTATTCCCACCATGCATTTCGGTGGAACACTTTTTTTGTGTGGAGAACTCTATCTTGTATCCTAGTATCTTTGATATTAGTGAGTTGGTTACCAGGCTACTGGAAAAAAGTGATCAGCCTCGTTTTCACCTGATTTTCCTGTCTCATCATACATGTTTTGTTTCTGTAATTATCAACATCAACATTTTGAATTTTTCCCGAACTCAGGAAATGTTAAATAAGCAATATATGGCCACTTATCTCATCCCCGCACACACCCCCCCCCACCCTTTAATAATTTGAGATTATGTTTTTTTTTCAGCTTATTAGAAAAAGCTCCGACAGAAACAGCATTGGTAATTGAGATTGGTAAATTGTTCCAATATAAAACGTTGTGTTGGAAATGGTTTGTGAATATCAGTTCTAGATTGTGTATAATAATTGTGAAAAGAAGAATTAGGCATAAACATGTTACTTAAATGATTGGGGAGGATCGAATGCATGGCGGAGTATACAAATATACCTTGCTGAATTAATTTCAGAAGATTTAGATTGGAAAACAGGTGGGAAGAATTAGACCGTGGTGAAGAGCCAGATATGATCCTGATAGCCTTTCTTTTTTAAGTTTGTTGATTTGTTAGATGGATATGTACAGTATTGCCTCAAAAAATGTTGCAGTAGTTCAAGTAAGGAAAAATTAGAGAGCAGTAGAGAATACGAAGAACATTACAGGGAATAAATGAGGAGAGTCTAGAAATGATGCCAAGGCTTTTGGAAATTTTACTTTCAACTTATGTGATTTTTCCACGTGAGCCCATTGTAAGTGCACTCCTAAAAATTTTGCTGATTGAACAGAAAGTATTTCGTGATTGTCGATAAATGTTGTAGCCTGAAAAATATTATTATTATTATTATTAATGATGTTCATTATCATGTTATAACTATTATTATTATTGGTCATTATGTTATTATTATTGCTATTATTATTATTATTATTGTTATTATTATTATACTATTGTTGTTGTTCAGTAGTAGTTACAGTGCTATTGTTCATTTTCGAAGTGCGTTTAGCTAATTTATATTTCTGATAACACATCCCCCAATGACTACGAATTTGCCACTTACTATTTACTGGCTTGCAGATGCCTTTACATGCGCTTTTTTTTGTCCCATTTGCTAAACTCAATTGTAGGTTTAGGCTTTTGTGTAATATTAAATTTTGATAGGTATTATCATTTGTGTAACGTGTGTGCCAGACAAAAAAGAAAAGAAAAAGACATTATGCAAGAATAAATCACTAATCTTTCTGTGATATTTTATTTTCAATCATATTGGCAATGGATCAAACCATTTTTTACGAGATCACAAAATAAAATCACAACTTCATTTCCTGAAATTTAAATTTCATTTGCAACAAAAACAACAAATATTAAACCGTACTATATTTAAAATTACTATTATGTACTGTTATAGTGAATGTGACTCTGACTATGTAATACACACTGTTACCATTATTATAGAGTAAAATGTATGTATTTAACGCACATTACGATAATATGCAGTGGCGTATTCAGAATATTTTTTGCCAGGGTGGCAATCAAAATAACTACCAGAATGGGATGAAATCAATCGTCAAGAGCGGAAGGTGTGTGCTCTTTTTTTTAACCTATTGTGGGGTCCAGGAACTATGCCAACTGGAAGCTTTGGAGTTTAAATCTTTTTGGTTAGTGATTTTTTCACTGCTGCCTAGGGGAACCCCGTGGATCCACCACTGATATAGTAAATGTTCAAAAGTGTAAAACAATACTATATAGTAACTGTCAATTAGTGTAACACACTGTTATAATAAATGTCAAAAAGTGTAACACACTGTTATAGTAAATATCAAAAAGTGTAACACATTGCTATACATGGAAGTATTCTTTAAAGTAAACCATGTACTGTTGTGACATTTCCATAAATAACAGAAACCAGATTAAATTGTTTGAGCATTGAACATAGCATAGAACGTTTAACCAGAACTTTTAACTGTTACCAGGATAGGAATCTGGCTGGTTTAAGCCGTCTAACTTGAATTAGCCTTATGTGTGGTATTGTTATGCTAATGAGCCAGATAAGCAGAATTTGCACATGCCCAGAAAAAGAAAACTTTCCTTAGCCACCCTGCGTATCGGCTAGGTGTACAGCTACGGTACGGTAAAACAAAGCCAAGTAAGGGTACTAATTTCACTTGGCATGCAAATCAATCATACTTACACACTTAAAAACAAACTAATCTACCAATAAAATCACCTGCTAGTTAAGATAAAAGGCAAGTTATGTTTAAAAATTTGATTTTAAATTATGTGATTTTGTTATGTAGTAACATCACATAGGCTAGCCTAGGCCATGTCTAATCACATCTAATAATGCAGAAGAAAGTTATCAACTAACTAGTGCATTTAATTTTATTCATATACTTATTACTTACCTATATAATATTAAATGTATTGCTCACAAACGCCAATATTTTTTATTTTAATATGCCTTTGCCACGAATGGGTAGACAGCTTGAAGTGATGACAAACAACCTAAGTCAGTGGTTTGTAACAAACAAAAATAAAATTAGCTACGCCTAGTCGCTGTACGCCTAGCCGATACGCAGTGAGGCTAAGGAAAGTCTTGTTTTTTGAGCATGTGCAGATTGTGTTTATCTGCCTCATTAGCATAATAATACCACACATAAGGCTAATTCAAGTTAGATGGCTTAAACCAGCCAGCTTCCTATCCTGGTAACAGTTAAAAGTCCTTGGTTTAACACACAATGCTGTATACTAAATGTCAATCAGATAAAGTAAATTTTAAAGCTTTTACGGTAATGGTAATTATTTAAGTGAATGGTATGTGGTAGACTCAAACCGATAAATAACAAAACTTCTCTAGATAATTTATTATATAAGAAATATTAATAGATTTGCATAAATAAACATTTTCAAACAGAGTCAATTTATAGGAATATATAACACACCAAAATTCATTCACAAGTTCATTTCAAGGCATTTTAATTGAGCAAAGCATTTACAATTCACTATAGTAAATGGAGTGAAAACAGAACACAACTGTGCAACCAATCAAAGATACAAAACTTCTTATCTTAAAAAAACACATTTTGTACATGAAGAATTTTTCATTTTTGCATTTGGTCACTTGCTCCTGGTTGTGTTGAATATTTATTCAAAACAACTGGTTTTCAAGCATTTTTTTGTATTGTATGTTTAAATAATGGATTGTATTCAAGCTAGTTCTTCTTTTGTAGAATTGAGATTAAGGTTTTTTTTAAAGTACTTCTGTGAAGTTATTGGACAGAATAAACTATGCAAACAAAAATATTTAATTAAATCTAACTATTTCATTAAACATAATTTAAAACAAAAAATAATAAACAAAAGGAAAATCATCACACAATATAAATTCTAACCTAGAAAAGACAAATACCTTATATTTAGTAAGAATCCCAACACAACCATAGGTAAAGTTCGAACTTTAAGTACATCTGCACCAAAAAACTATCATTTAACATCAACTGTAACAATTTATTGAATACCAAAATTCAAATGGAACTCATCATATCCTCATTTTTTGGACAAAGGGACACAGGATATGCATTTTTCAGGCAAAAGGACGCAGGACACCCATCATGTATGGGGCACGTTAACCCATGTAAAGCTTCTCTCTAACAAAGCCAGTACCTTCTAAGGAAACAGGTCTTCAAAATCTTCTTGATCAATTTTGTCGTTGTATGCTTCAATCATCTTGTTAGATTCCATTAAATATTCTTCAACAAAATTCTCCATATCTATAAAATTAGCATATACAAATAATATTAGTATATACAGTAGACTGGAGTAGATAAAGCATACAGTATCTTATACATACATACATGATGTTGTAACAAAAGTTCCTTTATTCAGTTGTATAAAAAAGTGTTACCTTAGCTCCACTATGTGTGAACATTTCAGTCAGTTGTATGAGAGAGAGTGCATGTGGGTTAGATCTGTGTGTATGCATATACATGTAGGTCATGTCTCCATGATGTAAAGTACAGTATTCACGAAATAGACAAAAATGTTTACAGGTATATACACACATTTAAAAAATCATTATATCATCAACACTTACCTGGATGTGCTGTATTTCTATCCCCAGCCATACTAACATACTGAGAACCATTATAGAACCAACCTTCAGGTAAAGGGTCCAAATGATGCTTAGTCTAAATAAAATGAAATACCAAAAGGAATGTTCTTGATTCAAATGCATTAAGAATTTTGGAAAATGAAAAGAAAGTGACATTCAAATACAGTACTTACATGAATATTTTTTAGCTCTTGTTTAGTTAAACTAGTTCTTGTCCTCAATGTTTTCTTTTGTGGTTTCTGGAAATTAAATGGAATTACAACATTAATATGCATATTTTGACATCAGAACAAATTTCAGAACTTGAAAAATACGAACTTGGAGTCTTTGAATTTTTGAAAATCAAATTTTAGGCCACTTGCTGTTTTCAGAAGTGTGGTCAACATGGTAATAAAGAATCTTAACTGCCACTATTAATAAAGTTTTATTCATAAGGGGTGTGCTAAAAATGTTTCAATAAATATTTTATTACTGTATAGCAGGATAATGTAAACCTGAATCTTGCTATGAAAGAATCAACATTGAGGGCTGAGTATTTCTCCCAGTATTTAATCCAAATGGACCTTAAGTCATGTAGGATTTTGCCAGTGCACATACTGGCTGAGTTGAACTCAAAACCTGTCATGAAACACCATAATAACTCCACCATGGTTGAACATATGAATGTTACATTTTGCTTGTGTTATTAAATATTTTTAAAAAAGTATTTGATATATTTTTGACAGTACCTGTCTTGCACAAGATCGAAGCCAATCCTGTAGCTGTTGCTGTTCAAAACTACACCCTGTGAACACAACACAGTTCAGTACTCTGCTATCCTCCCTATTACAATCCCTATTGTTCACACCTGTAGTTGAGGAACCATTCTTAGCAGTGGAAGGGGGACGAATTACAGGGGAATCACTGATGGGCGCCACACTCAGGTGCCCACTAAGCGTCACATAGTGTACTTCCATTTGTTTCTCTGAATCTGAAAAAACCCAAATTTATGACCACCAAAAGACAAATTTTACATTGCTTATAAAAGTGAAAAGTAACTTAATAGATCCCAAGAAGTTCTGCAAGTCTGCTGTTAATAACTGAAACAAAGTTTAGGCTTTTTATTATTTTCTTCATATAGATAGATACAGGGGTGTCATTTTAGGGCGGTGTAACACAAATTTTAGTTCCCGGCGAATTTTAGTATTTCGTGGTGTGGATAATCAGAGCCTATGCGACACAAATTTGCAACACTTTCTTTCAGAGTAAACAATTATTAAATATGTCTATGTATTCATTAAAAAACATAAAGTAACGGAAGTTTATACATTCGAGCATGTACCTTATGTTCAACTTAACTTCACAGCTTAATTATCTAGCATAAACAATCTGTAAAAAATATGTAAAAGCTACTTTACATTGAAAAAATCACAAGTCACTTTACAGCAAAAAACAGCGAGCAAGATGGGAAGGTTAGGTGAATTCCTTTACAGTGACAGTAATTAAGCTAACAATAATAAGGCGGGGCGGGGAATAGGTCGGGTGAACAATAAGGGGGAAATAGATCGGTAATCATATTACGTCCGCATAAGCAGGATGGTAATCGTAATGGTTTGGGACTTGTAAAGCGCATACTACATGGTCTCTATGCGCTTAAGTTACACGAAAGAAAACAAACCAAAAACTAAATCCTAAAGTCTAACCAAGCGACCCAAGGAAAAAAAAAAGCATGAGAAAACTGACTATCGCAGGGGAACCAACATCACCGCACCGTTTTCCTGCAATTTGAGACCACAGGCAAGCAGTGGTTTGCAGGATCATAACTCACAGATGCTCAAGTGATGTTCGCCTATCCTAGAAAAACTAAACGATGGAAGTAAAACAACAAAGGTAAAACGTAAACGTAGTTCAGAGGGATATGTAGTCCAGTAATAGTTTCTAATTTTTTTACGTACACCTACACCCCCATACAGGTCCGTCCATCAAATGCTGTATATTTACATACAACATTCGAATATCAAAAATAGGGACGCTATTCATTGATTGGTGACAAAAAATTAAGATGGCAATTATATCCTAATTCCTGTACAGTTGCTTCAAACAAAACAATTAGAGTTACTTAATTTCAAGTGTACTGTTTATTTACCTCACAACCAAGAAAAAATATTTAAGTTACATTTTAATCAGTAGGCTTACAGACTTCACCATGAAGGGCACGGTATTTTGCTTGTTTCGCTGGATCTCATTGGAGTCATAACGTCAATATTTATTCGAATGACACTTATAATCTCTGTTATTTCCAGCTTTGTGTCATTAAAGCACTTTAAGTTTTTGTTGTCATGCTAGCTCGAAGCTTGGTTTTGTTTTTTCAACAATAGAGAAAACTTTCTCAGTCACTACTGCTATAAAATATTACCATAGTTCCCCGGGTAGAACCCCACACCAACTTTACTTTATTTTTATTTCAAAGTGCTGTAAAAAAAAATTGCCCAAGCCCTAGGCATGGGGATTTTTTTTCTGAGGAACTATAGGGTATGCCGATTCCGAAAAACCAAAAATTAATTTTCCTTTACTTTTTTCCCGCTAAAGTTCATTTCAGCATTTTTACAACCAGACTACGTGGTTTATCAAGCCACAGACCTCTATGATCTAATTCCAGTAATGGAGGTCAGTCTGGTCAGAATAGTAAATTGTTGTGTCTATATGAATGCATTTATGCTACATGTTCAATCGTTACAAATACTCTTGATTCTTATTTTGTCCCGGATTATTGTTTATTGATCTGTATGGTACGAAAGCCTATTAGGGCCACTGAAATATATATTTTTATGTCGTAATTACGACTTATTATGTCGAAATTTCGACATAATATGTCGTAATTACGACTTACGTATGTCGTAATTTCGACATAATATGTCAAAATTTCGACATAATAAGTCATAATTACGACTTACGTATGTCGAAATATCGACATAAGTCGTAAATACGACATACGTATGTCGTAATTTCGACATATTTATGTCGTAATTTCACCATATTTATGTCGTAATTATGACATAGGCTTGGGCCACTATTTATATGTATATCTCTATAGATTTTTAAAATCAATCTTAATTACTAAAGTTGGATTGTCAAAAGAGTTGAAATGTACATGGGCAATACAAAAACGGTGAATGAAAAATGGTGGATTTTTGTTCAAATACGGTATACAAAATTAAAAAGTCAATTTAATGCTAACATTAATACTAACTTCAGGTATCAGAGTATATTTATTTTAAAAGTAATGCAATTGGGAAAAAGTCGTCCGGCCAAAGCCTGCGCAGCCGGTGTGGTTCCGATGGCCCTGCGTCAGTGGTGGGGATATTTGCCATTGGGGTTTATACTGTTTGTCGGATTTAGTTTGTATTGTAAAATACATATCATATCTCCGCCCATGATTAACGTGTACTCATTTTTACCACTGCAAAGGATATCAATTTTATTTTCTAGTTTCTTAAAAATAATGACATTTCTTTGTAGTAATTTGGGGTGTTAACGTTTGTGTGTGTGTGTGTGTGCGTAACGTTTTGGTATTTTCGTGTGGTATTTTTGTGTGCAACATATATCAAAAACGGCTGCACTGACATAAATGAAAATAAGAGGGAGTGTTAGGCATAACCCAGTTATGATTACATTTTGGTGACGGTCCGTAGTAGGGTGTGGGTATATTCTATTTGTATCCTTAATGTAAAGCGCCTTTGAACATGAGTACTCATGAAAACGGCGCTATAAAAATTTGGTAAATAAAAATAAAAAAAAAAAAACGATCGCCAAAAAGGACTCAGAGGTTATTTCAGTCTTTAAAACAAACAAAAAAGTTAGCGGGAAT
>NW_022745088.1:9703-32281 GCF_011630105.1 Anneissia japonica
CATTTCTCCATACCATGTCCCCACTTCGTCGTTCCATTTCGTTGTCCCCCACCCTTTCGGTCACCTATAAACAAAAAAACAAATTCAAAATGCTTTTACATTTTCAGAATTCAAAATATTTAAACATTTTGTACCGGACAAAATTGCACCGCTGGGAGGCTATCCTTTTACTACGTAGCGTAAAAGGAGTAATTCTAGTTATTATTTATATTATCATTATTAAAACAGTATTTTTATATTTAATTTATTTCTGCCCTGTCATGAAAAACCCACTCAACTTACATATTTTTCAAAATGTACTTTTTAGCTATTTGTTCTTTTGGGGACATGTGTATTCAGAATTTTGAAATTATAACTGAAAATATGAAATTCAAAATTAAAATATCACTCAACTGCAAGTCACAACTTTTCAATCGTACATAAGTGAAGCTGACGAGAAACAATGCGTACAGTGGCCCAAGCCTATGTCGTAATTACGACATAAATATGTCGAAATTACGACATACGTATGTCGTAATTACGACTTATGTCAAAATTTCGACATACGTAAGTCGTAAATACGACTTATTATGTCGAAATTTCTACATACGTATGTCGTAATTACGACATACGTATGCCGAAATTTCGACATAATGTCGTAATTACGACTTACGTATGTCGAAATTTCGACATAATAAGTCGTAATTACGACATAAAAATATATATTTCAGTGGCCCTAATAGGCTTTCGTAGTATGGTAGTCTTGTGGTAGACCAATATATTATTTATTTTAACAAGACTGACTGAATGCTGCTGTCGTCGTCGTGTCTTGTACGATTGCCAGGGAGTTGTTATAGTGTATTGCACACCAACAGCAACGTCAATTGCCGTGTTCATCGTGTGTAAAAGTCTTTAGGTAGGTAAGCACATTCGATTCAATACTATAATGTAAAATATTGTTCAGATCACGTTAATTTTTACTAAAACACACGTTACACCTACTAGACGACAAGCAGAAGTCGACTTACCACAACTACCTAAGTTCACCCTATGGCCTAGACGTTCGCAAAAACAACACAGACAACTTCTCTAGTGTAAACTGTATACTCTCGCGATAGAAAACAAAATTTCCGCAAAATATTGAACACGTTCGATCCAATACCATTATGTAAAGACCGTGTTTGGTTAGATCACTTTTTTCATTTTTAATAATACGTGCACCTGCTACATTAACACGACAGAGGCCTAACCCTACCGACGATCCCGTAAACAATTGGTCAACTACACCAACAAGGTATGCATTATGGAGCTCGCTTACCCTCTCGCGATGAAAAACAAAATGTCGGCAAAGTTTTTCTGACACATGCGCATATCAAAATTTTCTCCTAAAAACGACTTAAAAATGGTGGTAGGGGGTATATGTTTTATCGCGTACGTCCTACATTTCTCATCTAACATAAACAACAAACAATTCTTGCACAACTCCACCAGTTACTATGAGGAAAACATTATACCCACCGTGAGGCACCGTTTAGGAGCCTATTCGTTTACAAACCCGCTGCTCACTTTGCTCACACACACACACACACACACACATACATTTCATGTTCGAATTATCCTTGTGACCTTAAGGTCACAAAGGAACTAAAAATGGAAAATTTAAAAAGTTAGAAAAAGGTAGGTCTTGAGTCTCTCCTTAAAAATGGATAGAGAAGGAGACTGTCGGATCTCAATAGGGAGTGCATTCCATAGCTTGGGAGAAGCAGCTTGAAAGGACCTCTCTCCATATTTAGAACGAATTAAAGGGGTAGATAAAGTATATGGACATGAGGTGGAACGTAGACTTCGATAACATGTTGATGACTGGAGATGGACAAGATTGGTCAGTTACGTAGGCGATAAGTTGTGAAGGCATTTAATGAACAAGGATCTTAAATGTAATGCGCTGCCTTACTGGAAGCCAGTGAAGTGTTTTCAATGTAGAGGTGATGTGTTGAGTTTTCGGTATTTGTTTGACGAGACGTGGGGCAGTATTTAATTGAAGTTGAATTCGCTTGATCGATGCATATGGTAGTTTACATAAGATTCCATTACAATAGTCGATTCTAGATGTAACAAGAGAGTGCACAAGTTTCAATGTAGCTTCTTCGTTCAGAAACCGTCTGATATGCCCGATGTTTCTGATGTGGTAAGAAACAGATTTGCAAATGTTGGTTACATGTTTTTTAAGCGTCATTGTAGAATCAAATGTAACGCCGATGTTACGAACAGAAACAGATGGAACAATAGTGGTATCGCCAACACGAATGCAGAATGCATTCGGTAAGTTTTTTTCGATAGCGCGAGTGGATATACAATGCTTCTGTTTTACTAGTATTAAAACATAGCATGTTCAGTGCCAACCATGACTTGACATCATTTAAACATGCTTCCATAGATTGGATTGCATCGTCAAGTGACTCAGGCTTAAATGCTATGAATGTACAGTTGGGTGTCATCTGCATACATGTGATATCTGCATGCGTGTTTCGAAATGACATGCCCAAGTGGACAGATGTATAAAGGATAAAACTGTATTGACATTTACTGGCAGTTCGTTGGTGGGAGTTATTCGAAGCTTTGGGTTAATGGGAGACCTTGTCTCTAGCTGAGCTCAACTGTTAGTTCACCTACATGTTTTGTAAAGCTATCCATTGGTTTTACCTTGAATTGGTGTAGTATAATGTTAACATACAGCTTCCGTTTTCTTTTTTTTTGGTTTTTGCCGAGTAGCCTGTACGACCGTTGTCACGACTCAGGTTCTTTTCACTTTTTTTTATTTATTTACTTATTTATTGAACGAGGGTACGGCACGAGGGTTTAGCAACTTGTTCTGTTTCATGAAAAACACAAAAAGTAACATTCTTTTAAGACATCTAAACAGCTTGTCGTACCATTGCTAAAATTTTGTAAAAGTAGGCCTGTAAAATTAAGGGCATTTTAAAAGTGGTACTGCATGTTAATTCTATTCTTTAGTTGATTATTTTAATGTACGGGGTGTAATCCACACATTTACGTACTACTGAAGTCTGGGTTATATTACAATGTTAAGTGAATCTGCATGTTGATCATATTTCCAATTATTAATTATTATTAATTATTTATTATTATTTTTGTTCCCATTTTTTATTTGTTTTCTCAATGCAGCAACATATAAATTAAATAAAAATGAATAAAACAATTCTCGCTTATAGAAACAAACAACTGAATAATAATCGGTTGATTTAAAATAAAGAAATGTATTATTATTATTATTAAATAAAAATATTTGAGGGGTGAATTTTTAACATAATAATAATAAGTACTGGAGTACTATTCAGCGTTTTTAATATATTTCTAGGTTTCCTATTTCTACGTTTAATCGGCTCATGTCTCAGCCACAATATTTTGAGGACAATATTATTCACGAACCCAGTTAAACTTATTTACCAGCCTATTTCAACGTGCTAATTATTACATTTAGGCATAGTGTTTGCGGAAATAAATACCATTTTATACACATGCGCAGATCGATTCGCCAGCAGCGAGTCATCGCCGGCAGCAGCGAGCCATCGCCAGCAGAGAGATGTCACTGCAGCAAAACACTATTGTACCAACGCTGTTCTAATAATATATAGACAATGGGTCGTGCTCATATTATTTGTTATATTTTTATTATTCATTATTTTCACTTGACTCCCATAAATAATTTTGTTCGAAGAACATTTTATGCAGTTGTACTTCGCAGCACTTCACTTGCAATTTGCAATTTCTAGTTTTATAGCTAAAACTATCTGAAATAAAAATCTAATAAAAACCACCAACAATTAGGCCTACTTATGATTTTGTATTCCTATTTAAAAACTTAACAGCTTCAAAGCTGGAACAAAGACTGCCTTGCTGATCCGATCAAGTGCATTGACAATCAACAAAATTTCAAATAACTCAATCACTATAGTCAAAGAAATTTCTTTCTTTTTGATTTCTTTTAGGCCTATTTCATTTTCAAAAAAATATTAAAAACCAAATTTCTCCGACGCAATAATACTAATAATAATAATAAAATAATATTATTGTTATGATTATTACAATTATTATTATTATTATTATTATTATTATTATTATTATTATTATTATTATTATTATCATCATCATTATTATATAACATTACAGTATAATAATCTTCATCACAAAAAAGCAATCCACCAAAACAACAGAAAGTAATCAAGAAAATTTTTTTTTTTCTCATTTTAGAGAAAGTTGTTGTCTTGAATCGTGTTTTAAATGTGCAATCCAAAATTGTATTTAATATGTTGAAGTTTGTCGTTGATGTCTTGGGTAGCAGAAAATTAGTTTAGTACTTGATATATTTGGAATCATCGTTTTGACAGTGGCACATACCATAGGCCCAGACAGCATTATTTCTCTTTTTACTATAATCTATAAATTAAGATAGGCCTTCATAAATTGATGCTTTCTCAGTTGAATGCTTGTGTTTGTATGAATGGTTGGAAGGAGGATAAGCGCATACTACCGACATATTTCACAATACCAACTCGCATCCGTATTTATTCGAATAACTTTGACTAGCTTTGAATAAATGGTTCCCATGAATAAATGCCCCCTAAAAAAACTGTGAATAATAATAACAATAATAATAATAATAATAATAATAATAATTGTTATTATTATTATTTGAATATTAAAGGTATTAATTTACATTGCATTTGAATTGAAGGGGGGATGGTGTGGCCTCCAAAGAGAGCAAATTCGCTCAAATTCACACGAAAATGGTCCGAAAGATGTGACAGAATGTTTTTTAATTTAATTTATATTTCTAATATTGTATTAATTGTTCTCCCCGACGATATTTTGGGGTTGGGAGGAAAGAGTGGTGGCTGGTGTAAGATATATATTTTATTGTACCGGTATTTCATTCTAACTGCATTTCATGAGAAAATTTTAGCATTTCATTTTTTTATGTTTTATATACCCACCAAATATCATATTCTCATTGTAATGATTTTGTTGTATTAATAGATCTTCCTAGGAATTGAATAAAATAAATAAAAATAAAATATATATTGTATTTATTTTGTTTTTGTAGGCAACAGTGTGGAATTGTTTCCTCACGATTTTCTATTATACAGTACTTAATACTACTAGTGTAGCAAATATCAATTGAAAGTTTGTTTTGAAAGTCGTTACAAATACCACTAGACAACAGCTGGCCGTAACAGTGTAGGGTTCGTAGGCGGGAAGTTTGCTTAGGTCCGACCAATCAAAATGAAGGTCATTGCTTAAGCCAGATTGGAAGCCTAATTAGCATACGTCACCCTATATAAATGTATACAAGACTGACTGCATGCATTGCATTTGACTTTAGATGATAGCGGAGGCGATGTGGGTAACACAGCACTGTGTTGAAAACGGATACGATTATATTAAAATTGAATTGCATATAGCATTATTGGTGACACTGAATACATTATTTTTAAACATTTCTTAATCTATAAATCAAAGAATTAAATATACTTTTTCAAGTGCTAAAATGATTTCAATATAGGCCTACAAGATTTATTGATTCTGAATTCTCGAAATTCCAATTCTGTCATTTTACAACTCAAATGTGTCAGAACCCACTTTACCTATTATTATTTCCCTGTAAAGGTATATAGCTAGAACAACATAATATACAGTATACAGTTTTAAATAATTTACCTTGGCTCTTTGTTGATATACTGTATTCAGTAGTTTTGATAAATGAATGTTATTTCGTTGACGATTTCCTCATATGTTATTGTACTTGATTTTAACTGCATTTCATGAGCATTTCATTTTTTATATGTATTATATACCCGACAAGTATCGTATTCTCATTGTAATGGTTTTGTTGTATTAATAGATCTACCCGGAAATTGAATAAAATAAATAAAAATAAAATATATTGTATTTATATTGCTTTTGGAGGCAACAGTGTGGAATTGTTTCCTCACGTTTCTTTATTATGCAGGACTTTCCTACTACCAGTGAACAGTGAAAATCACTGTTCCCTACTACTACTTTAGTGTAACAAATATCAATTGAAGGCTTTTGTTTGGGAAGTCGTTACAAATACCACTATCCAATAGCTAGCCGTACAGTGTATTGTTCGTAGGCGGGAAGTTTGCTAGGTCCGACCAATCAAATGAAGGCCATTGCTTAAGCCAGATTGGAAGCCTAATTAGCGTACATCACCCTATATAAATGTATACGAGACTACATGCATTGCATTTGACTTTAGATGATAGCGTTGGCGATGTGGGTAACACAGCACTGTGTTGAAAGCGGATACGATTATATTAAAATTGAATTGCATATAGCATTATTGGTGATATTGAATATATTATTTAAAAAGTTTCTTAAACTATAGATCGAGAATTAAATATATTTTTTATCTTCAAGTGCTAAAGTGATTTTAATATAGGCCTACATTTTTTTTTTTAATTCTCGAAATTTCAATTCTGTCATTTTACAACTCAAGTGCGTCAGAACCCACTTTACCTATTATTATTTCCCTGTATACAGAACAACATATACAGTATACAGTTTTAAATTAATTTACCTTGGCTCTTTGTTGGTATACTGTATTCAGCAGTTTTAATGCATGAATGTTATTTCGGTGATGATTTCCTTATATTTTATTGGTGATCCGCTACACTAGCGGATCACCTCTTGTTATTCGCACGATATCTCAAAAACTGCCACGAGTTACGCACAATCGCTGTCAGAGAACATTTGGCTTGGTCTGGAATAGTCATGGTAAGCTTTTCAACGCGCTCAGTCATGTGTGACGTCATCTACGCGCAATTTTGCGTTTTTACATTATCGATAATATCAGCCTAACCAATTGCCATTTCGAAATCGTATTAAGTGAGCATTAACTTCGGGTTAATGTTGAATGTACTGTACCATAATTTGACGCGTGCGCTTCACTACGCGCGCGTCAAAATTTCAAAATGCTCAAAATTACTTTTTGACTAAACTAGAGCACGTTTTAGGCCATTTTGAGCATTTCAAATTTTTTTGAAATCTTCCACTACGCGCGCTCATTTTTATGTGCGCAGCACGTACGAAAGCTAGAAATTACGTTATTTTACATATTTTGGGTTCCTGACATTGTTTTCACAAATTTGCATTCTTTTCGGTCATCTTTTGGTCAATAGCAATGCCGTACGTGCGCATCAAACATAGGTATCTTTGTGCGTATTTTGCCGCTATACAGTGAAATTATGCTAAAATCAGACCTATTTTTAATCAGTTTTTATTACATATTCTGAAAGCACATAAGTTGTAAATATGATTTTATAGATCATAATGGCTGATCGGACATTGTGACGTCATCATATTGGCATCTGAATTCATAGAAAGTGAATTATAGCTATGACGTCATTTTTGAAAATACGCATTTGAGCGTATCTCGCTTATCCTTAGTCGATCGTCTTCCAACTTTGAGTATGTTATAGCTGAGACAATTCTCTTTCATATATTTGAAATCTTTTTACATTTTGATGACGTCATCATGGTCAAAAAATTGTTTTTTCTGACCCCCTCATTTCTCTTACTTCAAAACGTTGATGACCCCATATAATCTTAACCATTTGTCATTTCTAAATCATATTAGGTGGGCATAAGCTTCAGGTCAAGGTTAAATGTTATGTACCTTAATTTTCCGTTCGCGTTTTTTAGCGTGCACGTACGCGTGCGTCAACATTTATATATGCATAAAATAATGAATATTTTTAATCAGTTATAGCTCCTTAGGATGAAAGGTGACCCCCAATTTTTATTACATATTCTGAAAGCACATGAGTTGTAGATACGATTTTATAGATCATAATCGCTGATCGGACATTGTGACGTCATCATATTGCCATTTGAATTTTAAAAAAATTGAATTTTTATTTATGACATTATTACTTGTTATACTCGTTTGAACGTACTCCCTTGAACGTACTCCCTTATCTTGATTGATTGTCTCCCACCTGTGAGTATGTTATAACTAAATCAATTCTCTTTCGGGCGTGTCCTTTTATTTTTTATTTTGATGACGTCATAATGGTAAAAAAGAATGCTTTTTTGGAGCCTTCTCATCTTTCTTTGTTAAAAGATGTAAACACATTGAAAATAGAGGGCGGCAGACTGTATTTCGACACTATCAGACCGATAGTTCGTATACTGTAAAGGCAAAATTCGTGTGGCATTACCAACCAACAGGGGGTTTTAAATTAAACTTGACAAGGTTTAAATTCATGTGCTATTACCGTCGTCAGGCACGTCGTATAAGGTATTCGTACTTGTGCGTTAAAATTTTAAAATTGTTAATATCACTTTTCAGATAATATAAAGCATGTTTCAGGTCATTTTGAATATTCCAAAACTTTCCAAAATTTACGCGCCGGACGCTCATTTCCACGCCCACAGCACGTACTGAAGCTGGAAATTACGTTTTTGGTTACATGTGTTGGGTTTGTGAAACTGTATTAATACTCATTTCCACGCCCACAGCACGTACTGAAGCTGGAAATTACGTTTTGGTTACATGTGTTGGGTTTGCGACACTGTATTAATACTACCGTGCGCACAGACGTTAAGACGTATGTGTACACATTCGTAAGTCTTTAAAATGCTCAAAATTACTCTTTTCCTTTAAAATTCCTTTTAAAATGCTCAAAATTACTCTTTAAATAGAGCATGTTTTAGCATAAAATACTTTTCAATCAGAACCGTGCGTGCTTCGTGAGGGTCAAAGTAAGGCGGATCACCTAACTTGTCCTCAGTGACGAGTTCAAATCTAGTTGAATTTGTTTCTATCTGCATTTCATGAGAACATTTCAGCATTTCATTTTGTATATGTTTTATATACCCGCCAAGTATCGTATTCTCATTGTAATGGTTTTGTTGTATTAATAGATCTACCCGGAAATTGAATAAAATAAATAAAAATAAAATACCACAATTTTGAGTGAATTCTGTCATTAATTTATTCTGTAATTTAAAGGCATAAGTAGAGCAATATATAAAACACTTTCACAGGCCTTTTTTGAAAAATCTTTTGGAACATTGGCACACAATTTTGGCAATATTCTCAAGTTCAATTTCCAATCAATTTTAATTAATTTATTCATTAATCATGTAATTAAAACAACAAGACAAAAAAGGCAAAATTGCAATAAACAACCCTGATTAATAGGATAAGACATAAAAAGTAACAACTACAATACTTCCATGTGGGTCCCATAAAAACGATTTCAAATTGCACAGTCAACAGAGTAAGAACAAAGCACAGACGTCTAAAAAGCAATAATGCAATGGAATATTCAGTAAAGCTGGCCTGAACATGTTTTTAAAATTTGATATGCAGTGAGAGGCGTACTGCCATACCAAACAATCTGATGTCTGATGTTTACTGTCGCTTCATTATCAAAGTCAATAAGCTTACAGTGTACTGGTAGTATATTGCAACTCATCTTTTGTTTTCTCACTCTGGGCATATATCTACTGCGATTGGCTAAATATGGAAGAGCACTCATACGTCACGATGCAAAGCCTGGCTGCGCACAAGGCGGTAACAAGGACAATCTTTGCACTGCTGTTGTAGTAGTGATGAGAATTAGGTCATCATTGTAGTCTTTGTGGACGTGATTTGAAGCATTAACAAGACTAAAAAAACAATCAAAATCGTATTTTTTCTGCTTATTTTCATGGCTTTTGTTCCAAATACAAGTTCACCTCATTAATAAAGATCGGTTGTTAGTTTCAAACAAAGGAAATATTTATGCATTGTAAGGCGCCATAAAATGAGAGTGGAACTTAATTTATCGATAAACCCAATATTTTCGCTTAAACGAGAATTTAGGTCTGGTACCTAATTTCTTGATGGTACCTGAATTTTCGTGAACCGGCAGCCGGCACAATCCCCAGTTATTTAGTCCAGTAGAAATAAGGTTTAACCCCCAAAAAATTGCAACAAAAGGTTTTTCAACGGATTTTGGTAGTATTGAGTGTGCTAAATAACATAAAAAAAAGTCTTACAAAATCCGACCACCGGAAAGTGTTTTTTTCCAAGATGGCCGCCAAAATGGCGGCCATACCATAAAACTGCCACAAATTGTGCTATAATCGCGATCTTTTTAAAACAATATCAGGTATTTTGGGTCAGTAAATCATTTCAGACAAATTTAGAATGTGATATCATCAATATAAATCAATTCAAGATGATGTCCAAGATGGCCGCCATGTATAAACAACCATAAATCAGTATTTACTATAGCAATTTTTAGTGCCGTTGTTTTAAAATTTTAAATTAAATCAAAGAAAGTTGCCATCTAAGATTTTATTGATTAACAGTTATACAACAACGGTCTTAAATTACATTTTAAATAAGTTTTACAATTTCTATATATATATATTTATTGTTAAGGCAAATTTTAAAGGTTTTAAGTATTATTTCAATTGTTCATTATTATTTTATGTGTAATCGGAATAGTGCATTAGGAGACCTACATGATAGTGATTTGGTTCACTTTTAGGAATCCTGTCTCGGCCTGTTTCAGATTTTTTATGCTTTTATTTTGTTGTATTGTAATCGGTTGTTGTTTTTTATGTATTTTATTGAGACAAAATAAATGAAATGAAATGAAATGAAAACAAGGAGGCTGGAATTATAGGACCAGGCTTACTATATTTAATGTCTTGTTTACGATAAATCATTAGTCATCTGATTCAATTTCTTCCTCTTCATCATCTATTACTTTCTCTATATTCTCACATCCCTCAAGTTGACAGGCTCCACAGGCTGATGTGCATGCCAACCCATAGCGTCTGCAACTGCAATGTGGTGTTTTACATCCAGTAGTGCAATTGCAATGGATGATTTTTAAAAGTTCATCTGGAGCAGATTCATCATTGTCATGATTGGCAAAAACTGGTTTTCAAGAAGCTTCCAACCCCACTTTGTAGCATCCATGTTTCGTTCAATCTTAATCCACTCCATAACATGGAAGTAGACCCTTAAACTATGAAATTTAGTGGCAGATGAAGTTGGAGGTAGTTGCTGAGGCGTCACAAACGATTTACCCCTAACAACTTTCTTGTTAAAGAGCTTACATCTAAAGCTATCAAGTGAATCAATGGATTCAGCCCCAAACAGGATAGCCATAGCCTTTCTTCCAAATTCAACAATTACATCACTGTTTTGATTTGGCCGACTAAATGCTTCAACACATAATCTAAGAATCTTATTCCCCTCCACCAATTTCTGGAAAGCTGCCTACTTTACCGATGCCAAAAATGCAAGATGTTGAAGCACAACCCGTAAAAGCATGTATGAATGGCAATGCAAGGCATAATTTATTTCCAAAGGCGGATTTTATGCGGGTAACATTTATTACCCTTGTATCCTTTGTCTTGTCCGACCTGAAGTAAACCTCTCGTTTGTCTGTATTGACATGATAGAGAAGAAGAACTAAAAAGTCTGTATCTTCTCCAATTAAAGTTACAGTATGATGATGGGAAATGTCTACTGCTGCTAACGCTATATCCACATCAGCATCGTTCTTTGCATGTATTACAGGACAATTTCTTTTCTGAAGTTCAGCAGAGAGCATATTGATAAACTTCTGCTTGTTATCATGCCTCGAAAAGAACTCATCCTTTTTGCCAGCAAACTCTGTATTAGCTGTAAAGTTTACAACTGGGTGGATATTCTGTCCTCTTCTTTGATGGGTATTGTCTTTTATAGAAGGAGTCCCATCATAACTACCAAATACAACAGTTGCCAATCCATAATTTCTCCTGACGAACCTGTACAATTGTGCCGTAACTGTCTCCTCTCTTCCATGGTAAGCGATGTAAAAGGGAGCCTCCATCTAGAACATAACATTCAGTTTCCGGTACAGTGTCATATATTGCTTTAATTGACAGCTTTTTTTGCATGATCTATAACAGCTTGAACAAATTGTGGTTTGTTGGCCTTCCTAAAAATGTTTTTAGTTTCAAAAAGTGATGGTGGAAACGGACTAAGTTCATACCTCATTACATCTTCTAATGTAAGATCTCCCGATAGTGACACAACAAGGAATCTTTGGAATAGAATGGCAGGGTCAATGGTTCTATCAGGAGCAACTTTAATGGCTTTTTCATCTCCAAGTGTTTTGGCTTTATCTTTTCTTTTAAATGGATGTGTGAAAGCAGGCATTCCAGTCATCTTTTTAATGATGGCTTTCCCAACAGATTCATACTGATCAACATTTACATCTGTTTCAGCCACAACACCATTGATTATGTTCCTTAAACATGAATCTGAAGAAAAGGGTGTACACTCAGTTAGTTTTGTCTGAATTTTTTTTACATCAGATATGTCTCTGCCGATCCTTGCTTTAGTGCACTCTTTATGCTGCTCACTGGTCACATATGACACATTGGTGAATTCCTGCATCACCTGGTTGTATTCTGATGCAATTGGCCTCGACATCGTCCACAACGCCCTCAATTGTTCGGATAGTCCACTCCCACGTGTTAGGCCTCTTGTACTTTTCAATGATCTCATCAATGTCTGTTCAATAACTAGATCACAACTGAGGCCTCCCCAAAATGTGTTGCTACGGCGAACAACGTTGAGGCCATTGACAAATTTTTGAAAAGTATCAGGACATTTGTGTTCTAATTTGGACATCTGCTGAACATAGTAATATGCTGACCTCAAGTAGTTAAAGTGTCCAGCTGCTGCAAATATTGGAAGACAGTCAGTAACTGCTTTCAAGTGCATTGACCAACAACCCGTGCGATCTGCTTCGATCAGTGATCTTGCAATTTGTAACATTTTTTGGTAATTGAGCCACAAGTGACTCGTCTTTGATCTACTATTTAGATCCATCTTCATTTGGTCTAGCTTTTTTTGAACCTTGTGAATTACTTCAGATGTGGTAAGTTCCTCTAACTTAATCTCACCAGCCAACAGCAAGGAATACATCTTCTCTGACTGGTTTACCAATGATGCAAACTCATTGCTGTTTTCAGCAATTTCAGATGCAATCATATGATTAAGACATTTATCAACTAGTAAATGTCCACGGAATGCTCTCTGCACTGACTTTCCAGACATCATGTGGACAACAGCATTTTCGCCATAGACAACTTCAAAAATATTTTGAAGCCCACTGCCTTCCATTAGCTTTCCATTAGCTTTCCAATAGCTCCAAGTACATTCATGAACATGTGGAAACAGCCCAACATCAAGACGACATCTTTCAAGTTACTGCAATTTATAATAATCTCTACAGCCTTCCAATAAAGTGGTTGGTCGATTGTAATTATTGGCAACATGCCGTGTTTGGCTGTAAGGCTGAAAACAAACTCTAAAGTTGAAAGAATGCATGATTTATCTCCAGAGTACATGTCGATCATTGGCAAGAATACAATAGATGATTGGCCAGGGTGTTTTTTTCCTTGATGAAAAGAGTACATCATGCCTTGCCAATTGGGTGTTGGCTGTTTGAAACTAAGCGAGAGTTCCCATAGAATATCAACTGCTCTATCAAAAACATCAGGTTTTGGAAGTTCTTCAAATATTATCTTACGATGTGCATTGCTCGAAAATCGATAATCTGAGATGGGAATCCTTGCCTTTTCAAGTATGTTTAACTCAGATAATTTTTGTCTTGCAATTATTTTACTGGTCTTCTGTCCAGGTGTCAATGCTGCAATCATGCCCATTCCATGGAATGTTCCTTTTCCGTCTAATGTTATGATATTGTGATCAACATTATCTCCAGCAAATAGTAAGGAACTTGCTTTGTCTTCCATGTTACTTTTGTCACAGAGAAAATCTAAAGGAAGGCAGTTAGCAGCATTTGTTTCAAACCTTAGTACTTAGTAGTACTGAGACTATCTACAAGGAACCTGGATCGAGTCATATGATGTACCTGAACTGCAAGGCCAACTTGAAGGGGTGCAAGTACCTTTCGAGGTCGGGTTCCCTGAATTATTGCTTGACCTATGCTTGCAACTTTTCTGTTTTTGTTTTTGAAAGTAAACATAGAATCTAGGAATGTGCGGAGACTTATTGGTAAGTAGTTATATGCGGAATCCACTTGAAGGTTACCAAGAATTGGATAGTTGTTGGTGTCAGATGGGATGTTGGATTTGATGTCAGGTTTTATGAGCCGTGCTGCTGTCTCTATTATAAGTTTCTTTTCGTGTTCATCATTACAACCCCGCCTCTCATAGTATGACCTATTTAAAGTGAAGTGTAAAAAAAATAACTTTTAATTTTTTTATTTTTTTGCTGAATATAATTATGATTCGTACCATTAGTTGCAATATGATTCATGTAATCGGTACAATGTAAAATATTCTGACCTTAGAATTTGAGATGTCTTCTCCCTCATTGTAACTATATCGTTAAGTCCTTCGCCCTCTGAAATGTAGATACTACTCCCATATCTTTCCTTGTGTTTGCTCTTGAGGTAGTAATTGCCATAGGAACACGACTCTTCAAAGTCTAAGAATTCGTGCATTTTTCCTGTTTTTAAATGATTAAAATCAGACTTTTTATTAATTAAAAACATATATTTAATTTATAACAATAATTGTTATTTTTCATTTAATATGATTCAAAAAATGTACAAACCTTTAAGGTCAGAAAATGGACAGTTGTTCCTCATCATTTTCCTCAAAGAAAGAGCACATTTTCAGAAAAGCCTGTTCCTGGTCTGGATTCTTTGGCCTTCCTAAATTAGGGCGTTTTGTCTCTGGTGGTGGTGGTGGAATTGGTATATCTCGGCCAGACCTGAAATTTATGCTACATTTTTTATGGTACAAGCAGTCTGCTGCGTGTAGGTCATTTCCATAGTACTCGATTCGAGCTTTAACAGTGATGCTCCAGTCATCATTACGAATGTTACAGCATTCTATAATTGACGTCACAAATGTATCTGTCTTAACACAACAGTGATCGGAATTACCAAGCACGATGCCATTACCACAAAAGAGGCAATCAGTTTTGCTATCAAAGGAACCAGTAGCTAGTCTGGCACTTCTCTTAATAGTTGGTCTAGTGGGTTCTGCTTTCTTTTTAAGCTAATGCAAATATAAAATAAGTAATTGTCAATAATATGTTGAAGATATAGCAAACATGTGCACACACATTTATTATGCAGACACAAAGAAAAGAGCATGAAAAAGTTGGCCACAATCAAAACTTCAATTTAGATCCCTGCTGTTTCGGCACTGCAGACGCAATAACGATGAAAATAACTGAATGAAATATATCAGTAGAATAATCTTAACAACAACTAACTGAATGAATAATATTTTACTTACCTCAGTAGGGTTTGTGAATTTTTTTCGACAACTTGTGTGCACAAACTGCCCAGCATTGACAAAAACACTGTCTCCTCTTTTTGCACTGGCTGCATATATACCATCTGCACCTTTTTGTCGAATTTTGACTACATCACTTCCCTCATTTAGGCCTATATATATCCGATTCACCACTGACATCCATTATTATTAAACTTCAGTGCCCACTCTAAACACGATGATGATGATAATAACAATAATAACAATAATAATAATAATAATATTAATAATTATAATAATATAAACTCTTAAACTATAAGATTATTCCATATTCTACTAAATACATGTAAGCCTACCTTTCATTTTCATGTGTATGCTTACTAGGCTAAAAATGGCCAGGCTGAGTTACTGTTGCAAAAAATACCTAGGCCTAGCCTAGACCTAGGACTAGCCTAGCCATTGCCATATAAACACAGGTTTTTTGTTATCAAACATCTCTGAATGTGTCCTTAGTATATTAATATTCATAGTATTAGAATACCAAATTACAAAATAAGTATTTCTCTATAAGGATAATTTGACTTACCTCTGAACATAATGCCTACACCTGTCTCTTATACACATCTCATTTATTGATGCCTCTTTATTCATGTTTACCGTGTTGAGTGTTACTTTTCTAAATTTGTTAATGTCAAATATATTGACAAAAGACAACTTAGCCAATCAGAAAGCTTAAAGCAGGTTATTCCAAGACTTGTTCACATACATTAAATAAGATAGCGAAAATGTTAAATGATAAATAAAGCGATGCTGGATGTTTTTTACATTTACATACATTATTAACAAATAACAATGCTAATGTAGTTATTACATATTTATGGCTGTTTATACATGGTGGCCATTTTTCACGCCATTTTTAATTTATCCATATTGGTCAGATCACATTCAAAATTGTCTCAAATGACCTGTTGACTCATAAAACTTGATATTGACGATAAAAACCGCAATTACAATACAATTTGTAGCCGTTTTATGATATCTTTAAAAAAACCACTTTCCGGTGGTCGGATTTTGTAAGACTTTTTGTATGTTATTTAACACATCTAATGCTACCAAAATCCGTAGTAAAACCTTTTGTTGCAATATTTTGGGGGTTATGCCCTTTTTTGAGCTATATCTACTCTACTAATTATGATTTGTGCGCCGGCTATGAGCCTCAGGTAAAATAATTTTTTAATCTGGCCTCAGCCAAGGCCCCATGGGACTAGCCCAGTCGAAATTTGAAAAGCATACTTTAAACGTTGTAAATCACGATGTTTTGACGTCTACATAAACATTGTTAGACTACAGATAAATTCTATACTGTATTACACTCCTAGTAGCCTGAGAACGATTATCACTTTAGCTCAACAACCTTTTTCGAAGTTCAAACGAGGCATCAACCATGGAAATCACGCAACCTTCGCCGAACATAAACAAGGGCAAGAAGGAAGAACTGTATGTAGTGTTTTTGCAGTAGACGTTTGTCCAACGAGAATAACTAACTGAATGTAATTTTCTCTCCCTTAACACTGCAGACAATGATCACGATTAAATTTAACAAATTGAAGTGTAAATATAAAGTGATAATATTTTGAAACGTTTTTGTGTGTTTACAATAAAGATAAAGTTGTCTACCGATATCATATCTATGTTTGTTTTTTTCGCATCATCATACTAAAAAATACTCTACAATTTACTTGCCGATTTAATTGGGTAGCCTAAAACATTACATGGGTTGCCCAAAGACATGAATTAATTAAAAATCAGGGTCGGTCGGTATTTTTCCAGTTGGTCTATTTATCTTTTACTTGGATTTTTTCCAATTTCACAATGATGCGGCGGCAGCGACAGAAACTTAACTTTCAGATTGCGGTACCTATGATCGCACTCTCACTGATATCATGTTGCATCCAGTGCACCCATCATCCAAAACCAACTCCCTCCATTCATTGCACATACATTATAAGTTTGAAGTAGAAATGACATGAGTCAGCGAAAACGAACCTCGCTTTTCGATTTTTGAATCAAAAAGCAAACAGGTGTTACTCCGTCAGTAAACGTGACATTCAACTGACAAGTACACAAAGTTGCTGTAAAACCTTAAAAAACTAAATTTATCTCTACGGAAAAATGTTCCGGCCGATGGAAATTGTTTTTTTGCAGCTGTGAATGATCAGTTGATCAGACTTAGCCTTCCACCATATCCACCTACAAAACTGCGCCAGGATTTGATTCTTTTTTTGAAAAAACTATTAAGTATTGAAACATAATTTGCAATTGCTCATTAATTAGTGTGTAGACACTATCCTACCGTATATGGAATGTGGCCCTTCTTTTCTATTTCGTAGAACTGAAGAAATATTTCTATGAGTTGGTAATGAAGTTGCATGCTGAAGTTGCACATATGGAATAATTTGTTTATGTAGACAAAATAACCGTATATTACTTATTTTTGAAGGACACTTCCGATCCTCTTGCGGATCTCATTACTCCGAAATACCTGACAAACATGAGTAAAGTCGGTACATGGGTCGATGCTGTGGCCGTTCAGGGTACAGAATGATTGGTAGAAATATAGATATTATGACAAGTCAGGAAAAGAGCATGAAACAAGGTTACCTCATTAATAAAATCCAATGTTCACCAAAAGTGTCGTCAGATCATTATCACCACATCTTCTCCGGCATACTGGAGAATGTCATTATGTTAGTTTAGAACCAGGTTAGTAGCATTCATAAATATCTCATTCTCATATGTTTAGTACTAAGTATGTTTGATAATATATTATTTATTATATATTTTTTTTAAATCTCGCATCATACTAGCCAACTGTCCCGACTGCTGATAAAACAATGTATGTGCATAATGTAAATAATAATAGTAATATTAACACACATTTTACTATTTTGACACATCATTAATTAATCATACAACAGCAGAACAACACGCTGTGTACCGCACCGACAATAGCAGTTCACTGTCGCAGACAATTTTGAGATATCGTGGGATTAGGAATCTGGGACGATTGCTAAACCATGTGATCGAAAGCCCCACGATGACTTCTTGTCGTACTACACCGAGTAGCATTGCTAGATGAGAGAATTCATTATCTTTTAGGCCAAATAATACAAAAAAACAAAAAACATGTTTCTCGTCTAAACTTTTGAGCAGGTACATAATAAGGTGAAGTTTATAATTTTGACATTTTCTAAAAGGATTTTCGACTAAAAAAACAAATGATGTATTCATTATACCCAATCACTCACGAGCTTAATGCAGAAGAGGTAACAGATTCCAGCAGTAGTAGTACTAGAAGCAAACAGAAAGCAGACACAACGTTGACCCTTTAAGCATGAAAAACAGTCAAGAAATTATTGTGAAACTTTTCCCAGATACAAACCTGGAAAAAATCCACCACTTCCAAATATGCCGGGAAAATATGAGTACTGAAATCAGACATGCAGAAAAGAGCCGAATTAAGGCCACAAGAATAATAATAATAATATGTCGTTCTTATATAGCGCTTCATGCCTTTACAAGGCCTCCAAGCGCTTCACATTACTACCACGGTCATTGGATCAAACACATATGGAACACATTGAACACCAAATTAAATTAGTAAATGAAATTATAATATCATTCCATAATATTGCAGCTAGTAATCAGCGCAGTTGTGTTGGAACCTACCAGGTACCCAATTGTACTCCTGGGTGGAGAGAGGCAACCGTAGATAAAGTGCCTTGCTCAAGGACACAAGCGATTTGCACAGCCAGAGTTCCGAACCCCCGACCTCAAGGTTGGGAGTCCAAGCCACAACCGATGTGCCAACAAGGAAATGTTTAATCACCAGTGGCTCACGAATAAAACATAGTTATTCTGAGAAAAGTGGTCATTGGTGGTTAGTTTATGTTAAGGGTGAAGGCCGCTACTGCTTGATATGCAGAAAGTATCAAGCAAAGAACATGCGCAACAAGTCAGAACAATTCTTAACAGTGGCATCAGTACGTCTGAAAACAGATGAAATTACTGGACACAGGGATGGTGCCAGACACCAGGATGCTATTATGTCTGAAATTATGAACAGACTGTCCATTTTCAAACATGAACTGGATGGAGAGGCAAAAAGTTAGCGAAGATGTTCTATTTTCAGATTTTTACGTGCAGTACTGGCTTTCATGTGAGTGTATCGCTAACAAGAAAATGTTGTCACTCCTAAGTCTACTAAAGCACCTAGGGCTGACTAAAATGAAACATTTTCACCATCGATCAACCGGGATTCAACGTGAAATTGCAATAACGATTGGGAAGACGATTCAAAATAAGGTGACCAATAGGGCAAGAAGCGCTAGAGTGTATGCCCTTATGTGTGACGACTCTTCAGACAGTGCACAAATGGAGCAAATGATTACTTTCATTCATTACTTGATGAGAAACCTGGTAGTACTAGCATAGTACTACTGGGTGTCTCATCAACTAGAGTGTATGCCCTTATGTGTGACATGAGGTGTTGCTACCCTTTAAAAATTTTCCTGATTTCCAACCATCTTTTGGGACATTAGGCCTTTCTCTGGTAATTGCTCTTTAATTGGATTATAATCATAGCTTTTGTAATTTATTGCCTATGCAAGGTCAGCTATACTATACTATACCATAGGTATGCCTAGGTTATTTATTGACAATTTGCTGAAAAACTAATTAACATTTCGGCTCTCTCTTTTGATATTGAGTTTGATTGTCAGTTAAGGTCAGTGCAAAGTGAGGTTCCTCAACCCGTCAGAGCTATTGCTGAAACGGGTATTGTGGTAAAGGGAATGGTAACAGCATGACGACTCTTCAGACAGTGCACAAATGGAGCAAATGATTACTTTCATTCAGTACGTTGATGAGAAACCTGGTAGTACTAGCATAGTACTACCAGGTTTCTCATCAACGTACTGAATGAACGTTGATGAGAAACCTGGTAGTACTAGCATAGTTCAAAGTAAATTTTTGTTTATTGCAAATGTGATGGAGGATGCCATCTCTCCCGATGCTGAAACGCTTCATCAAGTTCTAACATCTCAATTTGATAAACTTCATCTGCCTATCGAAGAAATGTCAGGACTTGTCACAGATGGAGCTGCGGTCATGACCGGGAAAAGGAACGGCCTTGGTGCCAGACTAAAAAGAGAGCATCCCAACTTGCTGACGGTGCACTGCATCTGTCCTCGTCTGGCTCTAGCATGCGCAGACGCAACTGATGAATTGAAACCGATCCTGAACGCGCACACCTGGCTTACACAGCTATGGAAGATGTTTGAATACTCTAGCAAGAAGACATCAATGTTCCTGAAAATGCAAACGAACATGAGAGCAGTTAATCTGACTACACAACCTGTAAGAAAAAAGTTGGCAAAAAGGCTTAAACAAGCTTGTAAGACAAGGTGGATGTCTTTTGATCAGGCCGTCAAGGCAGCATTTGATGAGATAATTGCAATCCTGCACACCCTAAAAAAACTAGAAGAGAAAGATGCAGTTGCCTCTGGCCTCTATAAAAAGATGAACACACTGTTATTCTCGTATCAGTCTGGTATATTCACAAGTCTGTTTTACCTGTGCTGTCATCTTTAAGTCTTGCATTCCAAAGAGGGTACCTGAACTTCAGCAGATTAGGCTCACTTGTAGAGGCAGTTAAAGATGAGCTGGACAGTCAACAATAATACGCCTGTTCATAATTTGTCAGATGACTTGAAACAAGGTGGTCGTCTTACTGGACATGTAGAATGACGAAGCTAAGGAAAAAATGAAAACGCTGCTTAGACAGTATGTGGATTCTCTCAAGAGGAATATCGATGACAGATTTGCAGATTCAATCCCACTCCTGTGCCAACGCCATTCTAAACCCGCTGCATATTCCTCAGAGGAACTCACCTTTTTTCGCCCAATATGGACAGGATGAAATATTGTTGATTGCAGAGCATTATTACCCCAATGACAATGCAGCTGGTGAAGCACTACTTGCGGAATGGGGGAAGCTAAAGTATGACCTTCTTGATTGGGCCAAGACACATCTTCCCCAAGAAGTCAGAGAGAGAGAGAGAGAGATGGAAAGAAAGAATAAAGCCATCATCCTAACTGCATTGGAGTGGACGTTAGAGAGGCTTCTCAGAATGCGGTCTGTTTATCGAGTAGTCTTCCCTTACCTGTTCTCAATAGCTAATTTAATTATGAGCCTCCTTATTTCCAACGCCTGACCAGAGCGCGGATTCAGCAAATGAAGTTTATAAAGAATAGACTGCAAACTCGCCTGACCAATCAAATGCTAGAGGCACTTCTTGCAATTTCAATCAATGGCCCTGAACTTTATACTGCAGCTTGTGACAACACTATCCATGAAGCTGTGAGTAAATAGATGACCAAGAAAAAACAGATGAAGCTCCCTATGCACTACTAGTACGGCAGCTTAGCAGATGGATATGGACATTAAGGACAAAAGCACCATTTTTTTTTAACATGCTCCTTATGGTCATAGCATTTAATTTATGGTAGGAACCACCTCATCCGAGGTCATTATGGCGGCCATCTTGGATTTTAAAATGGCCGCCTAATAAAACCTATGTTTATCTATATCTCCGCTTCTAAACCACTTGGAATTATAATTCTAATGTCTGAAACTATTTTTATATGGTCAAGGAATACCATCATACAATTTTTTACCCGGTCAGATTGACACAAAGAGGTCATTTAAGGTCAAATACTGTATGGTATCTTAAAATTACATAGTTGTCATATTTTACATTAGAACCATACCCAGACTCTCAGAATTCAAAATCTTTACTATGAACTACAATATTTCATTCGAGGTCATTTTGGTGGCCATCTTGAATTTCAAAATTGCTGCCACGCAAATCCTATATTTATCAATACATCGGTTTTTAAACCACATTAATGAGAATTATGATATCTAAAATTATATTTCATGGTCGAGGATTTATAACACTTGTGACATGGTCAGATGGTCATTAAGGTCATAAAAGGCCATTTAAGGTTATTCAATGTATAAACCATACCATTATCATTTTTTACCTGGTCAGATTGCCACAAATAGGTCATTTAAGGTCATTCAAGGTCAAATATTGTATGGTATCTTAAAAATTATGTAACTCATGTTTTACATTACATTAGAATCATATCCATACTCTCAGAATTCAAATGTTT
>NW_022745088.1:32690-37451 GCF_011630105.1 Anneissia japonica
ATAAGAGACAGGTATGTGCATCCATTGAGACTGGTTTGATCTACTTTGGATTTCACTTACCCTCGCTGATACAAAGGGTTTGAATGATCTTGCATTACTTCTTATCCAACCAAGTGTGATTGTACTGTCCGACATGAATATGGTTCGGTTTATTTCAAGTCTTGTTTCATTCTGAATGGTTTCTGATAACCTGGCGGCCAACACTGCGGCTTGTAGCTCTAATCTGGGTATTGATAAACACTTAAGTGGAGCCACCCTGGACTTTGCAGCTAAAAACCTTACTTCGTATGACCCTTCATTGGTTTTTCATCTAGCATACACACAGGCCCTGAATGCATATTCTGATGCATCTGAAAACATGCAAAGTGTTGGCAGTCCCGTAGCGTTAGGTGGTGTCGACTTACTTTTACATCATTTAAATTTTCCATATCTTTGAACAGTTCAAGCCATTTTTTATGTACAGACCAGGGAGTTGTTATTTAGAAGGAGTCACAACAAAATCCTCTCTTTTGATCAGTCTACTTTTCCGACAAGATAACGAAAGCAGAGAGGTAGCATGCGCAGTAAACCTTCTTATGCTTGTGTGTGACAAAAAAGCATGGCAACTAAAGAGAGTGTCAGTTATCAACTACACGCTAGCGTCAAACCGATACAACAAATCATTTCCCTGCTACGAAAATATGTTCAGTTTGAACTTTGTCTGTCTGTCTTCATGTTTCGCCACAAAAAACGATGCACATGCTGATCTTCACATGGTATAAGGATTTGGTTATACATTTTTGATTTTGTCACTGCATATCGCAACATTATTTTCCCGGAACCGCAAGAGCACTCCGAACAGGTTGTTGAGTAAGTCTGGTCCTTTGTACCAATAGTCGTTGAGACAGTGTCCGATGTTGCTGACTGGTGTACTCTTCTTTTGCGGACGCACCACTGGGTGATGGGCTTTGTAATATACTGGGCCTCTGTGATTTTCTAGTTTCTCTCTGCTAATTTTTCTTGTGAAATTCATGTCGACCATGGCCTTCATCTGGTCATCATATGCTTTTGCGAGCTCAATGTCATTTTAAAGTCTTCGTTCAATGGCTTCTAATTTTCTTTCAGCCTGCTGTCTGTTGAGGCAACAAATTTGGGTCTTTTTTCCAGGGATATGGTATAATCCACTGATCTCCAACATTCATGCATGAGTCTTCAATTATTTTTGCTTCTTCTGATTCCGCTGGGCCAATTTTGTCGGCTTTACACCTGCATGACTTAACAGCAACTCCCATAGATTCTGTCGTCCAGAAATCAGCCATGTCAACTGGTGTTGATAATTTCACATGTAATTTCTACTAAGACAACAGGTAGTAGTGTTTCCTTGGTATATACGCTTGCTACGCCAATGGAATCTGTAGACGGATTCCTGTTCATGTGTAGAAATGGATGTATTCAGTATTCAATAGTCATCAGTGATAGGCATAATCAATCTCAAAAAGATGAACAGGCAGTGAACACCCTATGCAAAAGCATAAGAGATAGTCAACTTTTAAAGAAAAATGATCACTCAATTTTGCATTAATTGTAAAAATATATAGATGATTATAAAGCTTAAAACATCTAGTTTCATAATCCGATCGCCCCAGATTGCCAAATGAAACCATTCAAATTATATAGTTGATTTGTGAGAAAAGGGGGTGGTTTTGACTCATTTACTGTGTTAAGTGTGCAGTGAACTGTTTTGAGCAGTCCTCAAGGTTTCATTATGATTTGATAGTGACAATTTTGTTACTTTTGACCTATAGGTGAAGAGTCGTTTTTCATGTTTAGAAGGTCCTAAGGATCATTCCTGGTAAATTCGAGCTCAATTGGACTATTTTGAAAATTTGAAACCGATGACTCCTATTTAACCCTGATCCCAGACTGAGGTGTAGGAGGTGTCGCCGGTTCTTAGTGACGAAATTTGATTGAATTTCGTCCAATGGTTTGGTATTAGAAGCATTTCCAATGTTACGCCAATGTATATGTGCAAAGGACAAGACTGTGCTACGTTATTTTGTAGACAAGTAGTCTTTTATACGATTTTTGGTTTTTTTACCCTAATGCCCCTTATGTGACCTTTGACCCCAAGTTGTTAACAACACATAATTGGGAAGTGGCACTGGTCCTACTGACCAAGTTTTAATTAAATCAGTCCAGTAGTTTGCCACTAGTAGCCTTTTAAAATGTTGCCAGAAAGAAAGAACTAGAGATACTATGTTCAATAGAACATGAACCCAGTCATTTTTTAAGAGATAACCACTGTGACTTTTAACAAAACTTAGTGGCCAATGAAAAGCCAGAAAATAAAACAAAGCATAAAACAATAGAACAATGTAGGGAGGAAACCTTCCCCCCCCCCCAAAAAAGCTAAAACCAAAGCATAGCCTAAATGGCGCCAAAATGAATAATAACAGTATAACACAGCAAATTGGCCACTACGTTTTGTTCTGCCACCTCATTGGTGCATTCCATAGTTTTTTAAGCCATGTATTGAGCCTTCTATTTACTATATATATTTTGCTCTCATCATATTTTTCTTCAGCTTGACAAAGGTTGATAACCGAAAACGTTTGCTCACTATTAAATAAATAAATACCTGGCAACTTATTACCTTCTCTCCGGAGTTTTTTGTTTTTACTATTTTGTTTGCCAATGCAGCCTTCCAGTTTTTTATATATATTTTCTATCATCATTTGCTGCAACCACCGGACTTCTACTCTTTGTTTTGACTATTACCGGTACTCTATGGAAGACCCTAAAAAACTTCTACTTCAGCTTCAACATCTATGTGAAGACTTCAAAATGTATCCTGCAACTTTAGAACATTTCGCTTGCCAGTTTGGAGTAGCCATGTTTAATAAGACCAGATTCTGTAATCATGTTAACTTCATTTCTACGTGCCTTAAATCTAACATCATTCCAAAAGGATTTCGATCAAATTGGAGGCCGTTTATTGCCAATGTTCACTCTGATATTGTGTCCAAACCTATTATAGACTGCTCAAGAAGAATTATGCGATCCAGTTTATGCTCTTTTCAAGCCTCTTGCCAAATTAATAGTGACAAGATGGAACAATTTCGCAATTTACTTAAAGCCTCCTTCTTAAGAATACCACAATAATTTTCAACCTCAATACCATATAGGCATAGCCTAAAACATACTATAAAACAGACATGTTCCGGCAAATCCTTCACCATCTTCAGTGAAACGATTGCTAACATGCAATCTCCTATTTAAAGGGAGTGAACAACTGTGAAGCATTGTATTTTAAATAAATGGGAATTGAACCACAGCTATTTGAACAGACATCATGACATTGCATTTTTAGAGAATCGATTGTAAAGAAGAAAGAAAGGCATGAATAAAGATGATAACGTAATGAGGAACATCAGAATGACAAAGTTAAATTAACATGTAAAAGTTGCTAATTCAGAGAGGGTGTGTCCCATTTTATATGCAACGCCTCCTTGATTTTACTTTGGCTGGCTGTTGAAGCGGAACACAATACACGGAAGCAATCTTCGTTGCATGAGGTTTTACATTGGGATGAGCTATTAAGATGTTTAAAAATGTGTTCCTGTCCGTGGTCATGTGTTCGTTGCAAAATGTCGGCCAGTTTCGCCTACATAACAGGCATTACAGCCTGCACACATGAATTTATACACAACGTTAGAACGTAGACCACTGGGGACAGGATCTTTCACAGAAAACATATTTCTAATTTTAAATGAAGAAAAAACCAATTTGATATATAAATCATTACAAAACTGTTTCGTTAAAGCATTTATCTTATGTGAAATAACTTTAGAAAATTTACCAGTGTATTAGGCAACTTAGATATCTAGAAATAATTTTGTCAATTAAATACATTGGAAACATATTTTTTCTAAGGATAACAATTAAAGCCTTGAGGTCAGGGACGTATCCAGTTGGAGCCGTGGGAGCCGCGGCTCCCCCCACTTTGTACACAGTGTTGAAATCTTAAAGCTTATTCTTGAGCCAATACAAATTCTTTCCTGGGATCACTTAAAATGAATACTTCTAAACATGTAAATATGCAATATCAGTACACGTTATAGGTCTAATAGAACACATAGGCCTAAGGGTGATTAAAAAAAATCTTAAATCCATAAACCTCAGGCCAGGTCTTTTAAGATAGAAATGCGATACTGTGGTTCAATTTCGTTTTTATCATTTTGCAAGTTTCTTTAAATGTTTGTTTAATAATACTACTACTAATCATGAGAAATTTGTTCTCGTTTCATTTTGACTATAATGGTAATGTGATGATGATGAATTTTACTATATAAAAGTGTCATTTCCGGCCATCTCGAGAGGTACTATTTCCTCAAATTTTCTTTCCTCAGCCCCAGCCATGGTGGGGCTGAAGTGGTTGTGAAATCACGTTTTTGAAGTATCCCTATGTAAAGTACATACTCAAAGACAATGTTTTTAAGCTTTTTTCTATGTTTTTTTTCTATGGTATATCACACACACCAATAAGAATAAGATCTCTATGGTTATCAAAAATCCCTTATAAAAGATCATGTTTGTTTAATAATACTACTAATAGTAATAATAATAATAACAACAATGATGATAGTAATAATTGATAATAATATTAATAGCAATAAAAAGTGAAGAAAATTGTGCTAAATGCGAAAAAAAGTTGTGATTTGTTGATCATACTATAGTATATATAGTTAAAGCTTAGTAAGCTATAATTAGGCCTAAGTTAAG
>NW_022745088.1:37491-47533 GCF_011630105.1 Anneissia japonica
TGTTGGCGTTTCATTTTGACTATAATGGTAATGTGATGATGATGAATTTTACTATATAAAAGTGTCATTTCCGGCCATCTCGAGAGGTACTATTTCCTCAAATTTTCTCACCTCAGCCCCAGCCATGGTGGGGCTTAGGTGGTTGTGGAATCATGTTTTTGAAGTAGGCCTATGTAAAGTACATAATCAAGGACAATGTTTTTAAGCTTTGTTTTCTATGGTATACACACACACATTAATAAGATCTCTATGGTTGTCGAAAATCCCTGATAAAAGATCATGAGAATTTTTTTTGGCGCTTCATTTTGACTAATGGTGATGTGATGATGATGAATTTTACTAAAAGTGTCATTTCTGGCCATCTAGAGGTACTATTCCCTCAAATTTTCTCACCTCAGCTCCAACCACTGTGGGGCTGGGGTGGGTGTCGATTCACGAAATGCCCTCTCCATCCACCTTTCAAAACAGATCTGTGCCCTTCCCTGGGTATGACATTTAAACTCCATCAAGTCGGCTCCTGATGTATGTCTTAGTGACTGCTGTTTGTTTTTAGGATGTGATCTGGTTTTTCAAGTCCATTTTTCGTGATTATGACTATTCTGGATAAAGAATGTTTTGAGCAGAGGTGGATTCAAGGCACTCCCCCTCCCCCCCTCCTTAATTTTTTTAAGGAAAAAAAAGAAAAATATATTCAAATTGAAGTGCAAGAGTGTAATTTCCGGCCATCTAGAGATGCCCTAATCATGAATTTTCTTACCTCAGCCCTAACCATGGTGGGGCTGAGGTGGGTGGTTCCTCAGTCTATGAAAGTCTCTCCCTTGTTCACCTCTCTTTCGAGTTCCTGGATCTGCCACTGTTGATTTATTTTATAATTATTTTTTCGCTTATTTATAATGCGTCTATTGCAATTTTCACTTTATCCTCTCAAGCAGTCCTAAGAACGTTCAGAGTGCACTACTTCACAGGGCGATTGACCCCGCCGGGGTCATACTTAATTTGCATAACGGCTCCCCCCCACCTTTCAAAATCCAGGCTACATCCCTGCTTGAGGTCACTATGAAAACCTATCCAATTATTGTTGATCTGTCAACTACAGTACAAAAAAAAAGAGCAAAAACTAAAGAAATTTGTGAGTAATCCTGTGAAAGTGCTTGACTGTATATAGGATTAGCATATAATAGGCAAAAGCAAAGTTAGCAAGGATGTCGTTGGTTAAATTTAAATAGGCAATTTAAAACAAGTAGAAGGAAGGTTAATGTATTACTGTAAATAGTTTTTAAGGACACACAAGAAAATAAATAATTACAAAAAAAATGTATGTTATATGTGTGGTTTTCATTTATTTATTGTCATTGGATTAAAATGTAACATCCAATCCATCAGTGAAAATCCAACATTCAAACACTCTTAAATGGCATCTTTGAATTACAATTTTTAATTTTTTTCCGGTGGTCGGGAGGGGGACACCCTCTCCCAAACCCTCCCCCCTCGGGCCGAAGCACCTCATTTTGCGCTTTGCGACATGTTCCTCCGCCTACTTTGAAACCTCCAACTGCTATTCATTTTCAAAATGACACCCCTGCAGATACACGAGTTAAAGACATAAACTAGCAGGGAAAATACAGTGCCCTCACTTGAAAATTTTTTCCTTTATAGAAGCCATGAAATTTCTCCTCCCTAGATCTCTCACTGGTAATAGTATGACATAAATAAATAGGATACCTACCTGTAAAGGCTACTTTTGCCCTGACAGCGTAGATATTGCCTGCGAAGGGATGAGGGGAAAGGTTTGCCTTAAGACAACGTAGTTTGCTGATCAGCTTAGACTTGTCCAATGGCTGACTAAAATGTAGGGCAAATTCACCAATTGAAGGGATGGAAAGTGAAGATGGAATAATACATCTGAGAAAAGTAATGGTCACCTCAATTAGTCCACTCACTGTGTCAACAAAAACTTGTTAAAATAAAATTTATTAGTTTTTAAACAGCTGTCATCAACTTTGTCATTGTTACTGTATACAACCTGTTTCATTTGCACAATTTCATCATGCTCTAATAACCAACTTCACATATTATAATATTATTTTTATCCATCGAAATAAAAGTTTTTGACAAACAGTACCTATCTGGATTATGGTGCCTTGCTCGTATTGCACTAGCTTCCTGGAATGCCGTCTCTGACAAAATTAATTCTGCATCAGGACTTCTATAAACAGACCACAAAACAAAGGTCAGGTTTAAAAAACAGTAATATTGAGCTTATTAACAAATTTAAGTACAGTACACAGATGACTTGCCATTATGTGCCAGAAGACTGACATGTTGATAATAAAACATATATTTTGATAAATGAATATTAACATCGCAATATAATACTGTATACAAATACTGACTGCTAATGAGGGGAATGGTGAAATCTATTGCCCCAAGGTCATGTGGAGTCCGTTGCCTATTTTCCACAGGGCCGAAGGCCTGAGGAAAGATAGGCTACGGTCTCCACATCACAGAGGGGCTGTAGATTTCACAGACCCCGAATCTAGAACAGTCAATATTTGTTTTATATACCTCATACATTGATTCTACGATACCTAAAGAAGTAACGAAAATAGTACACACGAAGTAGGCCTAGACATACTTCTTCCTAGGCCTAGGCAGTCAAAGGAAAAAAATCTCAGAGAGCATCGTAGAGGTCGCATCTCCTTTACCGTTCGTGTGTCTCATAAGTTACATAGCAATGTGGTCTAGAGATTGCACATCGCCCGGCAGGGCAAAAAAGTACTATTTTTAAGGGGAATACTACTTTCTACTGTCCGCTTCTTAACCAATCACATGTCTAGACTATGTATGATGTACATAATAATAAATATAACACTGACCTTGTTAAATCACCATGGTTTGCAATGATGAATGCAACGTTAGTATTGACAGCTCGTATCAATTGTTGAGCTGTTGCTAGATTCGGATCCTAAAACAATAATACCCATTTATTTATCAAACAACTAAATTGGTCCTAAATGAGGAACTATAAAAAAAAAAAAAACTTGGACTAAGCCCTGGGTCATTATCAAACACAGTAAAATTCTTATTTTATAATCTATGTTTTTCTCAGCACATAAAGGCGAATTAAAGGCCGTTTCTATCGTTTTTCCATGATTATGACATCATCTGATGTGATTTGTTAAAATATTTTGTTATCGTATACACGATAAATCGTTATCGAATCGTCCTAGCGTAAAAACCTCTCTTATTTCTTTTGTTTTCTATATGAACAATCGCTTTTTAGCTTATTTATCGTTATAGTTATCGTTGAAGTGTAAACAGGCCTTTAAACAGTGTCGTATAACGCATCCTGACGTGATTCATCATCGGGGACCGTCTTAAGCCGTTGCGAGAAAAATTAAACATGTTTAATATTCTATGACGCAAATGTCCCTAATGCAAATCATTGTGTCTACGTTTAAATCACACACACTGATGCAACAACAAATCATGTCTAAGTTGGCCTTTCAGGTAGCTCTATAACAGGCATGTCATGCCTGCAGCATTTTTTAACATCTTACCTTTGCTTCAGTACTGCTGGTAAACAATACATTATTAACCCAGCCTTCAGCACACTGGTTCAGCAACTTAGGCAAAGTTAATCTGAAAGGATTAATAGTACTGTAAATTTACACCAGTGCAGTACAGTACAGTGCACCCTCCAAGTTGAAACCACTCTAATCCTTAGACCCCTCTCAAGACCACTTTTTCAAAAAACAAACTAACTGTAACAATCTTCAATCTTTTAACAAAAAGCTAACCCTTTATTGGAGATCGAACCCAGAGACTACCCCAAATTTTTTTGTTGCACAGGTGGTCTCGAACTGGAGGGCAAATTTGACAAATATGGTACACATACAATTTTGTCTAGTACATGTAGCCATATTGCCCTACAACACTCAAAGCCCATACAATTGTATCAATTTGACCACCCGCTCCCCCCCCCCCCCTGTTTCATATTAACAGACATGTTCCCTAGTCATTGAATTTATAGACAATTATGCACACTAATAATAATAATAATAATAATATAATAATAATAATAATAATAATAATAATAATAATAATAATATTAACAATAATGTAAATGGTAAAGGGGGGAATTGTTAGTGTGAAAAAAATCACCCCAAATAGGATCCCGACCCAGGATCTTCCCTGGGTCCATGTAGATGCTTTAACCATTTGAGCCACGGGGGATGCACACACGAGATACAGAGATCAATGTGATACACCTTTTCTTAGGCATCTTAAACAACAAGACACAATCTCTAAAGTCATTTTTAAAATTAAGTTTTGTTGTACGTAAAGAGATTAACTCTAAACCATCAAGCGATAATACAAATAAATACAAATACTCGCTGATGGCAATCTGCAAATTACACAAGGTAAAATACAAATTGAAGAAATATAGAAATAAATAAATATAAATAAATAAATAAATAAATAAGTTTATAATAATATATATAAATTTGGGAAATCCCTCGGGAAAGATAAAAAAAAATTAAAAAAACAACAGAGAAACTCATATCAACAATAAAAACACATATCAACAATAAAAACACAAGTTATTATTATTGTACTTATTTTTATTAATATTATCACTATAATAACAAACAAGAAAAAAAAAATCATTATTATTAAAAAAAATTAACAATACAATTAATTTACAACACAACCAGACAAATATAAAAATTCATGCAATTTTGATGTCAGAGTGGCGTACAGAAATTATAGGTATTTACCATTCCTTGAACACACCGGTGAAAGTAATAAATTCATAGTTCGCTGGGTGTTGACTTAGGACAAGGATAACTTATTGTCACGTCTGAGGTTATATGGAGTATTATGAATTTTGGGTAAGAGGTGGTGAAGTCTGTGAGTAGGTGACTTCAGTTTAATAAAGTATTGTTGGCATAAATGTGTACGCCGCTCTGACATCAAAGGGATCCCAGCAGCAGCTTGGGGCCAGTCATAATCAGCCCCATGGGAAGACAACCCCCAAATCACGTCTTTGAATGCGTTCAAGTTGTTTAGATTGCTCATTTGTGATACACTATACCCGAAGGAGGGACAGCATATTCAAGAGCCAGACATATAACACTTAAATAGTAATAGATTTGTCCTGCTACACAGAGACCAGATTTACACAAGCACTTAAGAAAATATAATCGGGTGATTCCTTTGTTATCATTCCATCAACTTGGTTTTGCCAAGATAAATCGGAAGACATATAAACTCCAAGTAACGGTCACTTTACGTTTTCAATGCTTTCGTCTTTTTACAACTCACCAACATTTAAATTCTTGTGTCTTTTTGGTATTAATAACCATATGGTTTTCATCAGTCCATCTGGTAGCCATATCAAGGAGTGCCTGGAGCCCACTAGTCCGGTCCTTGTTATTGCACTCGAAGACAGTCGTGTCATCCGTATATTTGATGCAAGACACTCCTGTCATGAGATCATTAACAAAGACCATGAATAGTATAGGACCCAGCCACGACCCCTGAGGGATTCCTCCATTTAAAGGCACCCAACTTGAGAAAGTAGAACTGAGCTTGACCCTTGCATTCTATTATGTAAAAAGGATTCCACCCATTTGACTAAATTACACTCTATGCTGAGGTTTCTCAGTTTCCTAACAAGAACATTGTGATCCACTAGATCATATGCCTTCCTGAAGTCGAGAAGAAGTACTCTAACTTCTTGTCGGACATACAACACAATACGACATTCATGTAGGAGTTCAGTCAACGCGTCAACAATTGAAACACCTTTCTGCTGTTAATGACTGAAAAAACATATTAATATCATTAGCAAGAAGGGGGACACTACCCTCACATAATTCATTGGCTAATCCTTTAAAAAAGTTACTATTGGCCCTGTCCAAGTTTAGGAACTGTTTTACACCCACCCACCACAATTTACTATCCGTGTTCCAAATTTATCTTGTAGTGTTTTTTTCGGAGGGTTGTAGAAAGACGATTTACTTTCTGCCATAACTGGCGGTATTCATCTGATTTAGGATCTCTACTAAACACATTTTGACAAGCTCTAGTAGTTTTCTTATATGCACTTGTGACCCATGGCTTATCCCTATTATCTTTACTGAAAGGTAACTACTGGAAAATGCATGTTCATCAGTCTTTGAACATTATCGTTGTAAAAATTAAATTGACTAGTACAGTCGGTACATTTCTTGCCATCTAATGCTACTAAGATCATTTGCAAAACATTCTTTAGGTTAACTAGTCATTTATTTATGGTAACACTGGTATCAGAGATCATAGCTGATATACACATATTGGATTCCAAAGGATGACACTGTAATCAGAAAGCCCCAATGGGGGTCGAATCTGCGGTTCATAGTAGAAATTACTCAGAGATGTATAAATTAGATCCAATATGGCTTCTGCTCTTGTGGGTTTTTTGACTACCTGCTTAAGAGGATATTTACTTAGCTGGTAGTCCTTCATTCGATTGAAATCCCCCAAAACAACAAAATTGGTATTTGTATGTTTTCTACATACACAATCCATCCTTTGAGTAATGTGACATGTCATGTTCCAGTCGATATTACCTGGGGGATGGAACACCAACTGTTATATTGGATATCTCGCACGGAAGTCTCTTGGGACGGAGTGAGATCCATAAACTTTCAATTGATTCGTCACTTAAATCGGTCCACCCATTAAAGGGTATGTCTTCACCTACATAAATACAAATTCCACCACACGACTTATCAATATGGTCACGGCGGATTAATTTGTATCCTTCCAAGGAAACTAAGTTATCTGCTAAGTAAGGTTTGAGGTGTGTCTGTGTTATCGCAATAATATCTGAGCTAACCTCCTTTACTCTAAGTGGTAGCTCATTCATCTTGTTTGTCAACGATCTGGCGTTGGTAAGAAAAGACTGTCCATTTTCCAGATACTAAAACCACTAGGTTAGTTAGCTTTGGGCGTTGGCTGCCTATTTGATTGTTTAGTATCCGACGAAATTCGAACAGGTGTTGGCCTATTTATAAATTTACTGGCACGGCATCCTCTTATTTTTAGTCTAAAATAGTTAGAATCATTAGCATTGAAAACAGTATTACCTGGCTTCTTTGAAGCTTGCAATGAAAAACACATTTCAAAATCTTGTACAGGCAATAGCAAAGGAACAATGACAATATACAAATAAGCAGGTGTAGGCATTCTTGGCCTTAGCTCGAGTCAACACTTTGTGTGAAAAAAAAAAACCAAACAATAGCTCTGGGTGGTGTACACTATTGTGGGACGAAGTCAACTGCAAAACAGGCTAGTGAGGATCAGCAAAAATCATTAAAAGAACCAAGCTCAAACTACACATTGTCACAGAACTGGACTAAATCATCACTAAATAAAACAGTTTCACAACACAAAACAGATTATCTTAACCGAGGAAAAACCCAAACGTTCAGATGAAACAATCCTTCTCTGAGAAGCCAACTTGTTCTTATTAGTATAGCACATAACGTCTTCTTCGATAATTTATATATGCCTTTTAATACCATGTAAAAAAAGGGCAGACAAGTTGAATTTTTAGTACTGACCTGTTGGTGATAAACATATTGAGAGGGTCAACGCAAGTTGTGACGGCACCAATGCTCAACTGTCCAGCAATGGCTGGGTCAGGGTGATGCTCTATGGCATGCACTGCTTTTGGTAGGTCTACAAACCTAAAATAAAAACACATAGAAAAATACATTAATGCAACATAACCATTTAACTTAAAGCAGTGAATGCAAGCAGTACATACTCGAACAGACAAGCCAATTGTGAGTGACTCAAAATTTTGATGTTTAAGTACACAGATGAACAGTATACAAGCCCTTAATTTGATCATCTTCATTCTATATTTCGCTATCTTAATCTTACCAGTGGACCTACTGGTTTTTGGCAATCAGTGAAAGTACCTACCCAGGTGGTATATACAGAATTCTTAGTCTCTTCTTTCCTCCAATGCTAGCTCTAATTCCTCGCTTCTTTGCAGCTGCTACTGTGCTACTTAATGATGCTTGAAGCTCCTTCGCATCAAACTCATCACGACTCTCAAAAGGTGCCTTCAATGTCACCCACCTGGACATAAAACATTCAATCATACAATGCTAAAAATAATTACTTTGAATAGTGATTAAACATTACATTATTTATTAATATAAATAATTATTTATTTATATAACATGAATTCTTATGAAAAATCCCATGTATGCAGTAAACTTGCTTCACAAATATGGTATGTATGCAATGTACTCTAGTAGCCAGACCAGGTTTTGTATGCACTTTGAGGTCCAGAGAATTTGAAATTGGTTTATAGGGTGGTCCAAGAATCATTTTTGGCTTGGTAACACATTTTCAAAATGTGGCAAAAGGTCAAAGGGTCAGGGTCAAATGTCTTAGCTATATGGTAGTCATATCTCCGCAACCACTGCTGGTAGAGAGTTAAATTTGGTGCCTATTTGTTCACAACATTCATGTTTCTATTTGCTCTAATAGAACATTTTGCTAAAAACTGATCTGAAATGCCATTTCTAACCTTTGACACGTTTCAAGGTCATAGCAATAGGGTCATTATATCTCTGCAACCACTGGTGGTAAAGAGGTAATTGTGGTGTCAAGATATTCGGAACATTAATGTTTCTATTTGGTCTAATAGAAAAGTTTGCTAGAAAATGACTGGAAATGCTGTTTTTGACCTTTGACATGTTTTAAATATCATAGTTATTGAGTCCTTATTTATTATTAATAGGTCCATGATTGGACCATGTTTATTTATTTCTTCCATGATTGTACCATGGACCTATTAATATTGGACCAAAGATGCAGGGGCCAACTTTTCAGGATGAAATTTGATTCATCGCGGGAATATTTCGGGTGGCCAGCTGCTTCGAGGAGGAGCTGGTCTTATTTCTAGGTAAATGTGCATTATCTGATTTGTAGTGAACGGTAATCAACGTTCTATTAATGTATTGTTTTGTTGTAAAACTGTATTATGCAATGGCAAAATAATAGTACGAAGTTCAAAATACGTTTTATCGACCGGTCGGTATCCAGGCCTCTCCTAATTTATTTTAGTTAGGCCTAGGCTAGGCCCTGGGGTAGGGCCTGGCCCACTGACTGTAGGCTACCCTGGGCCCTAGGCCATTAGTTAGATTAAATACAGGCCTAGCTTGGGCAGGTCTACTAAATACTAACCCTTGATACAGTGGAAGGATAGCTTCACTTTGTGTGTAATGTTAGGCTATAAAGAAGAATTATGCTCATCATATTACTCAATTAATGACTTCAAATTTAATTTCACAAGCAGTAGTAGTAGTAGGCTAGGTCTAGGAGGCCTAGGTTATGCCTACTTATATTGTGGTTAATGACCCAATTAATTGGATGGTACTGTATATTCGATGCAATACAGTAATTATAGTAATATTATTTATTTTAAAAAAATGTCTTTCAACTATTTCATATTTTGATTATAATTATGTTTTACAGATAAACTGCATTTTGAAGAAATAGTCTGGAAGATTTTGATGCTATGATATTTTTGCATGTTCAAGAACAATTTGGGGTATATAATTGAGTTAATGTTTTCATTTCATTTCATTTCATTTCATTATTTATTTGGTCATTTACAACAACAACAACAACAAAAAAAAGCTGAAATTTGGGGAGACCAGGGACAACCAGAGTGAACCAAATCACTGTAGCAAAGCCGGTTTACCCAACCCCAAATTCAGCAACACATTAAAAAATCAAACATTACAGCGAATCAAAATACAAAGAAACCTTACAAAGAAAAGAGGATGGGCTTTCTAAAACTGCAGCATCGGTTAACAATCTAGGGAGCTGGTCCCAAACAAGAGGCAACCTGATGGCTACCGAGTTGAAAAATGCTTGGGTCCTTGATGCTTGGTGATGGAAACACAAGCGATCATTATGTCTGGTATTGATTTTGATACCATCATAAACCGTGCTGCAGCTTAGAAGG
>NW_022745088.1:47680-49844 GCF_011630105.1 Anneissia japonica
GGACATGGTCCTCCCAGGTCAATTTTGAGTTGAAAGTAACACCAAGGTATTTAATGGTGGTCACCGGACTAATAAGAGAGCCAGACAAGAAATAGGAAGACAATTGTTTATTACGCGAGCGTGTGATATGTTAGTCTAGTTTTTATCACGCTCATATTTTTGTAGTTTATATAAAGAAGCACAGTACTGTAATTATAATTGTATTATAATTATAATAATAAAAATAATTATATAAAAAAATAATATCCAAAAGCAATAAATCTATCATAAATTAAATAATAGTAAGTAAATCTAATAATTGAATAAACCACTAACCAATCAAACTATACATTTGTTACTTTTTTGTAATTATTTTTAACTCCAAGACAGAAATAGATCATAAAAATGTATCATGCACAAGAATCATTAGAGATGATAATTGCCAGTAATAATTTTCAAGACTACTCTATATTAAAAGAAAAAAAATTATCTTGTGTATGTAATCATTTATTTATTTAAAATTTCTTTATTCACAATAGAAGATTTCAGAGACTGGCACTGCTTCCCAAGGAATGAATGTAGAAAAATGATAACTTGAACAACAATTACGTGTTTTATGAATTAGAATACAGTATGTATTGCGATGTGGTCTACACTAATTCATAAACGTAATGGTCGTTGATCTCAGCTTTTGCTAGACTAGCTAGTGAGTGAGAGGTATGGAATTGGTCAGCTATATATGCATATAGGGTAGCTAGGCCTAGTTGTTAGGCCTCTCTATGCCTGTCACGAATGTAGAGCATTCTTTCTCATCAGAAACATATTTTTATGCTATCAGATGATCCGGCCATCTTTCTTAATTCAGGAAAAAAATCCAATGCATAAACAATAACAATAAACTAAAAGTATATGAAAATATAGGCCTAGGCACACTGCCCTTGTGCCGTGCCGCTGATACACGTACCAGGAAGTCAACGCATAAACGTAAACAAGATGACATAATTTGACCTTGATCACTGACTTTCTACCAATCAGAGACATGAATTTCATATGCTAATTAGTCAAAACGTTTAACACACTGTGTAAGAAAAGACAAAATATAGTTCGCTGTTTTCTGTCTTAAAAAACTCATTTCCCGATGTCAGATTTTGGCTGATTTTTATTATGTTGTTTTATAGATATTTAACTACCACAAAAACCTTTTGTTGCAATTTTGTCCACTCAAAATCAGAGACTGGCCTGACTATATATATTTGACAAGTTGCTATACATGGTATGTAGTTGTGATTTATATATGGTATACAGTTGTAATCTATGGTATGCAGTTGGTATGCAGTTGTGAACAAGATGGGCAGCTGTGATCTGTACATTATAAGCAGCTGTGAGCTATACATGGTATGCAGTTGTGATGTATACATAAGTAGCTGTAATCTATATGGTATGCAGTTGTGATCTTTACATGATAATCAGCTGTCTATAATGGTATGCAGTTGTGATCTATACATGATAAGCAGCTGTAATCTATATATGGTATGCAGTAGGTATGCAGTTGTGATCTATACATGATAAGCAGCTGTCTATAATGCTATACAGTTGTGATCTATACATAAGCAGCTGTAATCTATATATGGTAGGCAGTAGGTATGCAGTTGTGATCTAGACTATACATGATAAACAGCTGTAATCCATGGCTGAGGCTATTGGCACTGCCGCAGTGCCAAAAAAAGCTGCTGTTTTCTATCGGCACTGCCGCAGTGCCAAAAAGCTGCTGTTTTCTATCGGCACTGCCACAGTGCGAAAAAAGCTGTTATTTTCTATCGGCATTATTGCCGCAGTGCGAAAAAAGCTCCGATTTTCTATCAGCACTGCCGCAGTGCCAAAACACTGCAGATTTCTATCGACACTGCCACTCGAAAAGCTGCTATTGACTTATCAGATGGATGTTTTTATCTATAGATTATGGTATCAATAATTGGTTAGGTCTAGCCTAGCCTATAATATTGTTAACATTATAATATATATGTTTTACAATTAAATTATAATTATTTTTAATTATTATATATATACATAGCCTACCGTATATCTAGGCTCATACATAAAACAAAAAATAAAACAAAACAAAAAACAAAAATTTAAAAATAAAATAGTAGTAGTAATAATAATAATAATAATAATAATAATAATA
>NW_022745088.1:59260-65125 GCF_011630105.1 Anneissia japonica
TTTTATTATTGGGGCCATTTTTACCTACCTGTCATATGGGGCCATTTTTACCGGGGCCATTTTTTCTGGGGCCATTTTTTCCGGGGCCATTTTTTCTGGGGCCATTTTTTCCGGGGCCATTCTTACCTACATTCATGGCAACTATGCTAAGAATTAAAATGGTGTGCGATTGTGAGGGTAGGGTGATTATGGTAGGATTAAGTGGTATTGCTAAATCCCACAAACCTCCCAAGACACACTGTAGAAAATCAAACAATTCAATTTTGATTGACTGACTTGGTATATCAATAATTATGATTGTAGAACTCTCTTTTTCTTAAAAGAAAAAATAATAATAATTTGATGTTCATACAAACCCACTGTTTGTGGGGTTTACCAATACACAGATTGAATTTATGGAAAATTGTGATTCTGCTTCCGTGAAATCGGCCACAAGTAAATTATTTTAGTATTAATAAATGCATGATTTATGTTGATTTATTGATTATGTTGTTGCTATTTTTTAACATTTAAATGGAAAAAAAAATAAAAATGTAATTCATGGCTCTTTATTTATCTTTGAATATTTTATCATTGAATATTAATTCTTGCAAAAAGTAAAATGTAAATGGCAATTTGTTTGATGTTAGATTCTTTTTAAAAACTAAAATATTTAAGATAAAAAAATGCATATATTGACTCAATAAAATCAGTTTTAATACAGAATTTGATTATTGGGGAAATTCCTTTTAAAAAGTAAATTAGTTAGGATAAAAAAATGCATATAATGACTCAAAAAAAATCAGTTTTAATTCAGAATTTGATTATTGGGGCCATTTTTACCTACCTGTCATAAGGGGCCATTTTTATCGGGGCCATTTTTTCCGGGGCCATTATAAACTAATTTATTTTAGTTATCAATTATGCATATTCTTTATTGATTTATTAATTAAATTTTTGCTACAAGGTATTTTACAAAATTTATTTATTTTTTTTTTTTTCCTGAATTTTATAATTGAGGGCCATTTTTTATTTCTTGATTCAATTCTTGCTTATACAGTATTTAAATATTTGAAGATTAAAAAAATATATATCATTTCTATTACCGAATTTTTCATTGGGACCATTTTTACCTACCTGTCTTATGGGCCATTTTTTCCGGGGCCATTCTTACCGTACACCGAATCTATAACACTTTTTATTAAAGAAATAATATTTTTTGTTTCGTAAACATAAAGTGATTTAGATTCTTGAAGTTTTTATAGTCCTGAATACACTGTAGTTAACTGTATAAGATCATCAGTAATGAAAGTGAATGTATGTATGTACTGTAATGGAGCTCATCAATATTATCATACAAAATCAACTAAACAGAAAGAGTTCATGTTAAACAAAAATGATCTGCATATAAATGTATCACTGCCTAAAAATATTCTGTTTTCAACCATATTCCCAACGCAAGGGACAGACTGCCCAGAGACCTCAGGAACAACCTTCTGTTTAATTTCAATTCATTCTGAAGATCTCCCAGCTACCATTTCATCTGATTTAAATTGAATTTACTTATTAAATTTGAAAAAGTAATAATTTATTAAATTTTTAATTTATTGATTTTTTAAAACTATTTTTATACGTATTAATTTGTTCCACACAAGGCGCTGACCCCAGAGCCTAACTGCTGTTCTTGTTCTTGTTACCAAAACTTTAAAAGCGTTCAGCGTCGCCAGTTTTGAACGTAAGTGCAGGAAATTTCACATGGATGGCGCGTTCGGTTAAGGATGTGTTATAAAGAACTTACGGTTGTGAGTTTGAATCGCATCTTGGTATTCAATTTTTTTTTTCAATCTTAAGAAATTTTTTTTTTTTTCAATTTTAAGATATTTTAATTTTGTACAAATGAACATTATAAATAATAATTTGTTTTGTACAAATAAACATTTTAATTATTTAAAAATTTCTATCTTATTAGTGCTCCCAAAAAACAAATACAATAAGTTGCGCCTGTACTGTATTTAAGCGTGGAGAAATGCGCGGACCGGTGAGCGGTCGCTCTTCTTTGACAAATGATGTACGATATATCTTATCTTTATTTTTGGTATTTGTGATATTTTGTATGTGTTCTGGGGAACCACTCGATAGCTGATTTAGACTTTTGGCTTTTAGTTTTCCCCCACTCTTGTTGTTTCTGATCGTGCCATTTTGTTAGCTTTTATATTTTGCCTGAGAAATAAATGAAAAGAAAAAAATGGAAACAACAAACTGATGAGATTATGTTCTTACTTGTCAGCATAAATTTGAGGTGGTTTGTCAACTTGCTTTAGCTGTGGACCATCTCCTGCATTCTGCCATGCTGACAACACCTACAACCAAATTGTTGATTCAATTTCATAAATTGATACTGGATTTAACAAATATTGGTAACTCAGTGCTTATTTACTCAAAACTTAATAAAAAGATGGTGAAATCTGAAAGCTTACATTGTAAAGCAACGTTATTATATACATTTCATAGGAAATTCAAGACATTCCAAAAATACTTATTATATTTTTTGTCATGGCATTATAACACACAATGAATAATAGTAAATAAAATGATTGTAGCCATCACATGATTTACATTATGAAACAAATCGAAAAGGAAATGCAGGGAAAAAAGTTCATGTCCCTAACACAACACAGAAATAATTGTTAAGGAATTTAGGAGCATGTAAACCACAGGTATGCAGTGTGCACCCCGCGGGGAATCTTAGGCCAAATAGCAAATTTGTTATGGCCCACAAAAATTAATGCTCAAATAAGCACTGCTCTTGCTTAAGCGCCTCTCTTGAATAAGTGCCGCACCAAACACAATTGTTTTCATTAATCGCCACAACGCTTAATCAAGTGTATTATGTTACCTTGTGTGTAATGAAACAATTTGAGAAACAGGTTTTAAATACAATGCATACAGTGTTAAATAACACATTGAAGAAACAAGCATTTCTTTATAAACGCTTATGTATGATAACGTATGACCTATAAACCTATGAAAATATGTGAGATGGGTAAAATGTGAATGGTGTAGGAACTCTAATGAATAAGCATAGAAAGCGCCACGCCAACACTTTTATTCTATAAGCGCCGCTCGCGAATAAGCGCCGCACTGAAGCCTCCAAAAATTTTATAAGCTGCGCGGCACTTATTCAAGCATTTACGGTATATGCGTAGACCGCCGATTACCTTCTACTAGAATCCCTTTATGTTATTGCTCGATGCTGATTACTGGTATCTGTAAAATGTTAAAACTGGCCATAAAGTGGTATGAATGCAATGAAGGTTTTATATGCATATATGCATGCTGTAGTGTTAAATTAATATTCACTTTGAACCTCCATTCTATTTTTATGCCCACCCCAAGCCAATGTGATGTGACTCTCCATTTCCAAACATCGATGCCTCTATATGCCAAAATTTCGATTGTGGATGTTTTAGAAAGCAAACTGCTAAACTTGTCTGTAGAATTGTCTTCCACACGACATCAGTATGCCTCAATCAGACATTTTTCAGAGGAAACTAAAATCTGGCATTACAAGCAACTCCAAGCATTTTTATTCACTCTGCTAAATGAATTTCATGCTTGAATAAAATTAGTTTCAAGTAGGTTATGTGTAATTTAGCAATTAGCAATATAATCAATTTTGTAAAATAAGTATGTGTTAGTGATAACTCACCTCACTGTAGAATGCTTTGTAGACTCTAGTCTTTGGTTGAAAGATGAACATGACCTGATCACCTGGTGTGTGGTATTGCAGTGGAAGGAATGACTGCAGTGAATGTCTATACACCATCACCAGTATTGCTACTTTGTTGAAAGAATCCTAAAAGAAAAAGAAATCCTTCTTCACTACGAGGGAATGGTTGGGGCAGGGTTTGTTGTTCTCATCAGCAAGGTCTGGAGGTGGAATGCTGCCACTCTCATGATCTTTGGGAATGTCTGTGGCAATTTATATCTGGATCTCAAAAATGGTTCTTGAATGGAGGACGTTGTAATACCAATCACAACCAGGCTAGGAATAATATGCGCACGCCTCAAAAATGCACATTGTCCCACAAACACACGTGTTTGTGTATATTTTACACTGTCAATTTGTGGATCTTAGTAACAATATATAAGGGGCAGGGCTTAGCTGATAGGTTCATTTTTTATTATCAAGACATTAATATTTTTATTATTCAATATAACATAATTTTCTTACTGATTACCAGATTTAGATTTTATCCACCTATGCAACAAACTTTATGTACCAAATTTAAACATAACTGCACTAGAAGTTTTACTCTGTACGTCAATGCTTCCATTGAACAATGAAGGTAAAAAGTCATTAATCAGTATGTTTAGACATGTATGTAAATACTCACTCCATCATACAGCTGAAGCTCTTCAAAGTATGACTTGGGGAACACAACAAGACCATGACGACAGTGTTGCAAGATGATTGCTCTTTGGTAGATATACAGCTGACCTAATACAAGAAAATTTTGTTACTGAACTGTAACTACAGACAGAAGAAGCACTGTTAATACTTCATTAAAAATAAAACAAGAAAGAATGTGCTACTTAAAAATCTATAAGAACAAAAATGAGAAATAAAGAGACAATACCTTCAGAAGGAGCATCATTTTGGGGACACCCCAATACCTGGACAGACTCTCCATCAAGCAACAGTTTGCCATAAGTATCTGATGAACACTGCAGATATATCAAATCACAGATTGCACTTAACACAGCTTTTGGTAAAACTTCTGGTATAAAATTTAATTTATTTTGTGTATATATACACAAAATATAATTATTTTGTCACATTGACTGCTTTTCATATTGTATAAATATCTCGATTATCCTCACTCACTGTTATGCATTACTTTATCACTGAAAAACATCAAACAGTCTCACTCAGTGGAGGTTCTAGATTGCTCAAGGAATCAAAGCTGTCCAACAGGGGGTTTGGCAATATCAGGTGGAGGAAAAAAGGTCTGTCAGCATACAGATGTGAAGCCCTGTTTGGGGTACAGTAAGTGGGCTAAGTCCCATGGCACTCCAACAAACTAGGCAATTCTGTTTTTTAAAGCTCATCTTAAATGTTTTTAAACATATGCCCAAAGAATTCAACACAATTTTGTTTTACAAGAAATGACACCGTGCCGCTTTTGCCAGCACTGTAAATGAACTTAATAAACACATATTGTGTCCCCACCCACTGTAATGCATAGTGTAATAACACCAGACGTGTCCACCTGTACTGGCAGATGGAAAGAAATGCCAATAATAAATGCCTTACCAGAAGATATGAATCTCTTTCTTTTATTAGCTCCTCATTTCCTTTATTAGCCTGAAAAAAATATTATTTTTTAAAACAGTAAATAACTACCTTTCAAACATAAAGATATGGAAATATTAAGAACATGCAGAAGGATGAAATTACTAAATATATCTTACTCATTCTATCCATCAATCTATCTATCAATAATCAATAATTGCATTGTCACAGTTTTTCAGATGCTAATGATAGCCAAAATATTGTGTGAATGCTTTTGAATTCAACAATATGTATTGTTTGTGTGCATTTTTTCTATTAAGCCATTGAGCAATTCATTATTGCTATCCCCATTATTATTATCCGCTAGCGGATCACCTCTTGCCAGCTAAGGATATTTCAAAACTTCAGCGAGTTCAGAATGCAGCTGCCCGTTTGGTCACTTTAAGCCCAATTAGGGATCATATCACTCCTGTGTTAACGCACCTTCATTGGCTTCCTGTAACACAGAGAATTACTTCCAAGATTTTATTATTTGTTTTCAAAGCACTTCATAATTCCTCGCCAATGTTTATTTCACAACTCATTCATCC
>NW_022745088.1:65261-77978 GCF_011630105.1 Anneissia japonica
GCTTTAGCATAATGCGCTATATAAGCCAAAATTATTATTATTATTATTGTTATTGTCCGAGATCTTTTTTTTTTCATTCTAGGTTCTCCCCATTTCTTGTTAGCACGATATCTAAAAATTGGCACGAGATTCAAACATGCACGCTTCAACAAACATTTAGCTCGGCATTGAATAGCCACAATAAGGTTTTCAAAGTGCGCAGTTATGCGTGACGTCATCTACGCGCAATCTTGTGTTTTTACATTATCGATCATATCAGCCTAACATTTCGAAATCGTATTAAGTGAGCATTAACTTCAAGTCAATGTTAAATGTAATTTACCCTAATTTTACGCGTGTGCGTCAAACTTTTAAAATGCTCGAAATCACATTTAGATTAAATTAGAGCACGTTTCAGGCCATTTTGAGCATTTCAAAATTTTTTGAAATTTACTACTACCCGTGCGCATTTTTACGCGTGCAGCATGTATGGAAGCTAGAAATTAATTTTTTTGTCACATTTTGGGTTTTTGACATTGTTTTGACAAGTTTCCAATCTTTTCAATCACTCTATGGCCAATAACAATGCTGTACGCACGCATCAAATATAGTGATCTTTGTGCGCATTTGTGCCGATATACAGTGAAATTTTGCTAAAATCAGGCCTAATTTTAAACAGTTACAGATCTTTAGGATGAAAGGTGACCCCCAATTTTTATTAATACATATTCTAAAAGCACATGAGTTATAGATATGATTTTATATATCATAATACTTGATCGGACATTGTGACGTCACCATATTGCCATCCTGAATTAAAAAAAACTGAATTTTTATATGATAAATACTATGAATGATTGAGCAATCACCTAACTCACAATGGCCGATCAGACATTGTGACGTCATCATATTGCCATCTGAATTCAACAAACTGAATTTTATCGATGACGTCATTTTTAAAAATGCGCATTTGCGCGTATCTCGCTTATTCTTGGTCGATCGTCTTCCAATTTTGAGTATGTTATAGCTCAAGCAATTTTCTTTCATTATGTGACTTCTTTTTACATTTTGATGACATCATCATGGTCAAAATAAAGGTTTTTGATGACCCCCTCATCCTTCTTTTCCATCATAATGCGTGCGTAAAATTTGGAATGTGCTTAATATCATGCCTATTTTCAATCAGTTATAGCTCCTTAGGATGAAAGGTGACCCCCAATTTTTATTACACATTCTAAAAGCACATGAGTTGTAGATATGATTTTATATATATCATAATAGCTGATCGGATATTGTGACGTCACCATATTGCCATCTAAATTCAAAAAACATAATTTTTATATATGGTAAATACTATGAATGAATAATTACTCCTTCACCAACAGGCCGTTTGTCAATGAAAGTTGATACATATATATTTCATATCAGCAGACAACAGTGACATTAAGATGCGCACATGCATCATGACGTGCGCGTACGCATGAGTAAATCTTTTAAAATGCTCCAAATTCTATTTTAACAAACTAAATTAGTGTATTTTGTCATTTTCAGCATTTAAACATTGGTCAATCCGCACCGCGCACACTTCCTCGTGGGCCAAAGTGGGGCGGATCACCTAACTCGTCCTCAGTGATAAGTTCAAATCTAGTTTACATATTTATTCCATAACAAATTATAAAATTACAAATATTAATTTATAAGACATAAAGAAAATACAAGTAGTCAAAAACAAAACCTTTTGAAATATTTATACGATGCGTCGGGGCTAGGTCCCTGCAGCAGCAGCAGTGCAGCACTAAGCGATTTACCTACAACAAATAAGGAACACATATGGATACAAATATAGTCCTTAACCAGCCTAACTCTCAATATAAGGGTTTTTTAAGAAGACAAGCGACCAGACTCCAATTAAACCAGGCGCTGGCTAGGTTTAGACCGGAGTCTTCAGCAAAAGAAGCAGGAACAGTACCTCTCAGCCAACCGCTCAGCTCGCAGAGGTGAAACTAATTTTGAAAACAATGTGTGTACTTACAGCCCATGAAACAGTCCTTGGAATAGCACTTGTCAACACTACACACTCACTGCTCACATCTTTGGTGTTATCTAATAGAAAGAAACATCCTCAAAATAGAGCTCTATATATTGATAATAACATCACTTCAGGAGATGATGATGATCATAATAACAGCAATGAATAAAATAATTCTTGCATAGTTGCCAACTTTTCCCCCAAATAATCTGTGAGTGCCACTGGTTGAGGGTGAGGCCTGCTTGAAGCTCTGTCAACCAGGGCATTTTCACTACTGATTTGATTGATCTTGGACACTAAATTAAGTCAAGTGTATGTATGTAAACAATTGTTACATTCATTTAAATTTGACCAAAGTATAGTATCGTAAACTTAGGATGAGTACCCGACAGTTGCTTGGTGTAAAATTAAAACATTTTTAACACACTCATTTTTTTCATGAATCACGCTACAGTACTTTCATGTGGAAACGGATTAACAAAAAAACAAACTATACGCGGTGTATTACTGGGTAATAAAAACACAGCGATGGCAGCGGGCGTTAGGGATGTCGTTTGTTTAAGATTCCAACGTCGAGCGTACTGGGCTTGCACTATATTTAGCCTTTTTACTCTTTACTACACTGTAAACACTACAGACAAATGGCAAATGATTTATTTATTGCATATTACTGTATATGTCGTTTGCAAATTATTATTTATTAGTTTAAAAATCTTGATCCGTGACTAACATATAAATCCGTGAGTTTTTGTTCATCCATAATAAAACTGGCAAATGATAAATTATCTGTGAGTCTCACGGTCAATCAGTATAAGTTGGCAACTATGTGCTTGGCATGAATGTATTTATTGCGCTAGTTTTAAATTTCCTTGGAAACATGGCCTAGTACATTATATTCAGTTTCTACTAGTACTCAATGTTCTCAACTAATTATTCTAACTTCCACATCAATAAACTTGAATATCCAATATGCCTCCTACCTGTACTTAAAACCTGCAGTGAGGAATCAAGGAAGCTCTCGGCAAATACAACAGAACCTAGCAGTTGGCCTGGATATTCTAGACTGGGAATGTCATATATGCACAGGCTGATCTGAAATCAATGTATAGGTTTAATTTAATATTTGGAAAAATATACAACACTGTATTATGGATAAAGAAATGACAATAGTGGAAATACTTTGTGGTAGTATCTCTTGCCAACATCCCCCCACTTTTCAGGGGCGGACCAGGGTTCAAATTTAGGAGGGGGTAAAAATGTTTCCAAAAAAAACCCAAAAAAGAAAGGGGGTGGGGGGTCTGAAAATTGTTATCCTAGATGGTGGGTAATGAGCATTCCCGATTTCTGAGTTGACTTTTAAGTCATTAAAAGTTTAAGTTTTCCCTCTCTTGAAATATGATTCAATGAATCCCAACTAATTTCCCCACTGTAACAAAAAAAATTTCAGCTCACAGGCTCTGAAAAGGTATGTGTAGATTTTTTTTTCCCCAAAGGGGGAGGGGAAGGAGGGATCAGGACCCACTGAGCCCCTCCAGATCCGCCACTGCTTTTATCATTATTATTGTTATAAATTTTAGAAAAACGCCCTACAATTTATTAGAAAATCAGCTTCTGCACTTGACAGACTTTTTTGATCGTTTTTCCAAATTCCTGATTTCCTGTCTCGATACTGGAGTATTAATTGTGAAGCCTTCTACTGTATGATGCTTCTAAAGTTTCACAAAGAAGCAACAACACAACTTTTAAAGAGATAAATATATTATTTTCCGCAAACATGTTTCGTTGTCTTGGCCGGACAACATTTAAATTCTATGACCACATAAAATCACTGTTTATTTTAGAAATTTCCATACTTACAGTTTTTCCATATGAAATGCTACAGCCATCTTCTAAATTAACTTTATTCCCAAACTTATCCAAAGCAATGATACCAAACTCCACATGATTACTGCAAACAGATTTTGTATTCACTCTCTATCAATCAATCTTTCTTTATTGAAACTTTGAGTTGAATTAACATATTCTTCAATAGTATAAAAAATATTAAACAAAAAGTGACCGTACAAACATCAAGAATAAATCACCTTAGACAAATACAAGATAAAGCGGGGAAAAGAACCATTAAAACAAATGAAAGTTAATTACTAAATTAATTGTAAAACTATAATAAATAACTATCATACAAACATCACTAATTTAAGTTAATTATTCAATTTATTGCACAATTTTGACATTAAGAATCAATAACTGTAATTAGAAATAACCATCATACAAACATCACAAATTTTAAAGTTAATTATTTAATTTATTGCATAATTTAGACATTAAGAATCAATTAAAAACAAAATACAAGGGTAAAAAAGACATGTACAACTATTAATAAATTAAATTGAGTTAATTATTATTAATTTAAAGGTTCAGCAATACATGTTTAAAATATTAGGATAAAAGAAAATTCATCGTCTATCAGGGCCAGCTATAGTAAAACTACCAGGAATCTACCTGGGGCCTTCTATGGGGAGGTCGATGCTAGGGCCCACCCGACCTCCAGTGATGACCGCTGTGATGGTATACAAGGACCACAGACTGGATCACCATTCATAAGTTAATCCATGATGATTTATAATGAATTGTTTAGATCTATTGGTACGCATGAGTGGTATGGAAAATGCTTTATTGTATCTACGTTGTATTTGTGTTCTATTGGTGGTGGAAGAAGGTTGTTCAGTCGGTGCTCATTGGATTTAAGTTTAGCAAAATACCGCCTACTCATCTCCAGCAGTCGGTCCTGAAGGCTAGGCAGGTCCAGAGAGATTGTGTGTCTCCATAGTAGACTCCAGGAAATATGCAGGACAGAGCCAGTTTTTGTATTTTTTCTAATAGTACAATGTCAATTTCACAATAATTACACCTACTGCTGTACATTACTGTATTACAATCATTTATCATGTCATATACATTGTTTATTACATTTTATATTATCATTTATTATTTAATAGTTCATATCTGACAACGCAAAATATTTAATTTACAAATTTTAAAAATGTTAATATATGGATGCTGTCACAAGTGATATCTATTTTAGTTTATTAGCAGGTATTTTCTTTGAACCGCTAACCTTACTTTTACACACAGCAGCCAGTCTTCAGTCTAATATGGTAATAAGGTAAGTATTCTTTTTGTGTGAGTTACTGATTGGCTGAATGAGAAATGAATATAAATAAGGTAATGCAAATGAGTGCAGAGATGCAAATGAGTTAAGGTTAGTAGTGTGAAGCACTGATTGGATGGGAGTGCATGAACAGGGACGTAGCCAGGATTTTGAAAGGGGGGAGCCGTTATGCGAATTACGTATGACCCCAGCGGGGTCAAGGGGACGAATCCCCCTGTGAAGTAGCGCACTCTGAACGTTCTTAGAACTGTTTGAGATGATAAAGTGAAAATTGCAATAGACACATTATAAAATAAGTGCTAAAATAATTATATAATAAATCAACAGTGGAAGATCCAGGAATTTGAAAGAGGGGTGAACCAGGGAGGAACTTTCACAGACCGAGGAACCAGCCACCTCAGCTCCATGCCTACACTATACCAGCCTGCAGACGTTGCGGGTGAGATAAGAACAATTTGTTTGCCTGTTATTTTATAATGATAATAATGATAAAACTGTAGATCTGAATGTATGCCAATGAACATCCAGTGAACGGCTATGATCCAATAACAATAATAATAATAATAATTCAATGAGACTAATTAAAAATAATTTGCGTTCTGTTATGACAAATGCTCATTTAGATAGCCTCATGATGGTTGGAATACATCGTGATAGGTGAAGCAACCTCGACCATGACAACGTGGTTGACATATTTCATGCAAAATTTCCAAAATATAGAATTTCACTTTCAAGAATGAGGATTTGAAATAAATTAGATGGTTACATTGCATACTCTTTGTTTCTCGCTTTATTCAAAATGTTTTGGTTTTGGAAGCTGATGTCAACATTAGAAAGCATAGCCTACATGAAGTGTTATAGTAACTTGATGCCTATCAAATATGTAATAAAAATTCGCCATAATTCATCAAATATCCGTGGCCCTAGGCGGCCCCCTGGCCCCTAGCCAAGTGAGACTCGATTCGCTCCACTAGGCCCCCCCGTCGGGGCCTTTACCCCCTCCATCGGACAGGTCCTGGCGCCACCCCTGTAGGGAAAGCCATATGCAATATGGTAACATTATTAGAAGAATTACCGAATTAAATCAGTTTATTTTCACTTTTTGTAAGACAGTGTCAGTTCAGTTTAGTGCTGAAGTAGTATTTGTTCAGACAAATTACAATGTTCGTATGAGCCTCATGCGCAAGATTGTAAAATATACTCACTTGTTGGACAGAAAAGGGAAGTGATCAAGTTTATTTTGCACTGCATTTTCCATCAGTTTCTGCAAACATGACTGTTTACACTGAAAATTAAATAAAGGAACACATGAGCTGCTATCAATAAGCAATTAGTAGAACTCCGCAGAGTACACTATAGGAAAAATTATTATATGAAGGTTAGATTTAATGCTTGAAAAAATTTTCTGAGGGCCTGCAAGGCCCGAAAGAAATTTTTTAATGCATTAAATCTTACCTAAGTATAATAATTTTCCTTTAGTGTACGATGCATGCTCTAATTGCTTTATAAGTTAATCACCGTCTTTTAATTTTAGTGTTTGATAACCAACTAGTGTAGCAGTCATCGGTTGCTATAGTGATATGATCAGTATACTGTGTGCGTATTTACATTTAGCTGTGTGTATGTTGATCTGTGCTCCTGAGTATGTATGTATTAACTACACATCAGCAGTACATAACAATACGAATACCGTACGATGAATAACTATCGTAATTGTGTTAGAAAGAACTTGTTTGTAATGCAATTTTTCTTGTACACGCATAAGTTAGGCACTGTGTACAAATGTGCGACAAAAATGTACCGTATTGACACGCAATGGCAATACTTGTTTATGCATAGGTTAAGTATTGTTCGTACCGTATTGTCCCGCAGTGTCACATACAACATGCATAATTCCTGCTGTCTTCCCGCATTGCCCCGACAACTTCGCGCAAGCGTAAATTCGTCGTGGCAATTTTTCGTCAGGCTTTGTCCAGCTTGGCAGCACACTATACATATAGCGTAGGTTTTTTTTCGACTTGCTATGAACGATTCAACATGCTGAATCCCAGAGACAGTGTTATTGCAGAACAGAGAAGGTGTCTATCTGGCAACTGCGGACTAATACTATTTGAAGAGCAGGGGAAAAGGTAGAAAGAGGAAGAGCATTCTTAATTGACACGCACCGTCGGCAGTGTTCGTGCCGAGTTTGCGCAGTACACGCATGGTTCACACATATGGCACGAACATTGACACCTGCCAAATTTTTGAACATTTTAAAATTCTCTCTACGACATGGTGCGCATCCCCGCACACCTCATACTCCTCACGCTCGTTCCCAAAGACTTTAATCATTGGCACGCACTTCGGCGTGCCAGTGCGGAAACGAAAATCGTGCAAGTGTCAGGGTGGCATTGCTGACCTTTTTGGTCGGTGCATGCAGACAGGTAAAAATCGTGCAATGATTTCATAACTAGGCTAGGCTACAGCTTAGTAAGAGGAGGCCTACATCCAAATCTGTTCCTGGAGTCTTTAAAATAGGTCTAGAATATTCCTATTAAACTTTCAGTTTGTTTTGTTTATGAGGGTCCATTGATTCAATGAATTCTTTATTTGTTCATACTTAATATTGAATTCGGGTCCTCATTAAGCTTGTTTTACGAAAGTAATTTTTGGAGAAGAAAAAATGAGGAATTTTTTTTTTTGCACATGAACCTAAAAAAAATCAAGCCAAGTGTCCACTAATTGAAAAATTATTGGACGGCATAGTTTAGAGAGATTTCTGGTCCAGTAATGATTTCTAATGTTTTTACGTCTGTCCATCAAAGGCTGTATATTTACATACCTGCCAAAATTTGAATATCAAAAATAGGGACGCTATTCATTGGTGACAAGGAATTGTAAGAATTAAGATGGCAATTATCCTAATTCCTGTACAGTTGCTTAAAAAAAAACAAGAGTTACTTAATTTCAAGTGTACTAAGTAGTTACCTCACAACCAACACAAATATTTAAGTTACATTTTAATCAGTAGGCCTACAGTTCACCATGAAGGGCACGGAGGGTTGCCAAAGTGCGAGTCAGCGAGTTGTCCAGCGAGGCATGCAATTTATGCGAGCCATGAAGGTAAATCTTGCGGGACGTGTACCAACAGTGCGAGTCATGCGAGGCACAAAAAGTCTACGCTAATAAACACTTGTGCAATTTATAAAATAATTACAATAATGATAATAAAACTATTTTAACATATTTTTTTGACTATGACTATGTCATAGGCTATGTAATATTCATTTCACTCACACTGCCCATTCGCCCCATGCATGGACGGAGGACCTTGTTTAATTTACACAAAATAAACATAACTAGCAAAGACAATTAAAAAACATGAAACCAAACACAATTAAAAGATTAAACGTCATAATTAAAAATTCATAAAAGACTAATAATAATTAATTTACGGGCCAACATCCTGTCTGTGATCCATCATGTTTTAAATAACAATTAATAATTTCAAGCATTTCTTCAAATACCGTAAATGCCCTGCTTTGAACAAACGTCCCTCGATTAACGCCCACCCACCCCCCAACCTTCCAAAAATAAAGGCCATTAGGAATAAAGTCTTAGGGCGTTTTATTTTTCTTTGAACTGTCTCTAGTAACTATGGACGGATGAAATGAAAGCAACTTCATTTTCAACATTGAATTAATTATCAATGTTTTACCTTAGTAGAATTAAATTAACTGCTAAATAGAGATTTACAAGCCATACAAAAACACTTTTTAACATCAATGTGGACTACAATTACCAGTAAATCAAAAACCACCTGAACAATAATGCTTCTGGGTGCTGGGTATATTATAATTATTGTATTATTATATAAATTTTTCTTAATTATCTGACTGTAAATGCCAAATAATATAAAAACAAAGGCATGATTCATTCAGGGTGTGGTGAAATGATGGAAGAGGATGATGGAGCTATGTGTGGCAAATTTTTAGGGAGTCTGTACAGTAGTTCAGTGATCTGGCCCGCCAAGAGAGGAAAGTGTAACAGGGGAAAGGGTGAGTGTGGGCCCTCAGTTACGAGCGCGCCGCGTGAGAAAAATTGCGCCGAGGTGCAAACACTTTTTTGAGGGGCCCTGTCAATCTGGGGGGAGGGCATTATTAGGGGACCCATGCCATTATTGAGGGCCCATGATAGTAAATAATATTTTTTTTTTTAAATATGGAAAACAAAATGCTACCTACAACTTTTATGGGCGCCTGGTAAGCTTCGGCCCCAGGAATCTTCCCCCTGCCACCCTCTTGGTGGCCGGTTGTAGTTATGGTAATCCTCAAAATTATAGAATAACCAGGGGTGGATTTAGGGGGGAGGGGCCTGCGACGCCCTCCCCCTTATATCACAAACATTTTTTTTTTCTTTGAGATAATTAAATGGATACTCAATTCCATAGAAAGGTTGATTCTATGTCACATCGCCCAATGCATAGCTACAAAGACAGTTTTAGCGCAGATGCACCAGCATGGAAACTTTCGTGCTATCAATCACTCTCTATCGAGGTCAGCAGGTATGTGCTGTCAGACAACCCCATGCACAGTGACCACAGTACACTGATATGTGTGCACATCTCCTTCAGTAGGCTTACTCTTTTAATAAAGTACAGTTTTTGTGTAGACTTTTTTTTACTTCGTTATTGTTTTCAAGTACAGTACCTGGTTTAATCATCATTGTGTAATTTACAAGATATAGGCCCTACTGTATGAAATTGTATAATCTTGTTGTCTCTAATTGACATGAAACAAAGTAGGCCTACATAAACCTAGGGCCTAGGCCTATTTCCAGTGGCGGATTTAGGGAGGTGGGTGTAAGGGGCGTACACCCCCCTATTTTTTTGCAAAAAAAAGAGAAAAAAAAAGAAAAAAAGAAAAGACAAAATTACACCCACAGTGTTTAAGTCTTCTTTTCCTACCAAAAACACACGAGGAGAGTGCTATTCATAAATCCACTTGGTGAGAAATAGAATACTTGTAATTTACTCAATGATAATATACAGTAGCGGATTTTGTTGTTTGACGACTTTTTTTAACGGATTTTGGATATTAGTTTTCCTTCTTGCTGTTTTGTGATTTTTATGCTCGATGTTGCTGAGAAACTTCATCATGTTTTCTAGAAGTGAAATTTCTCTTTTGAAATGGTGTACATTTATGAGCCTTTGCATGTTGTCAAAGATTATGTTTGAGATGTTCGTGGAAGAGGCACTAAAACCCACAGCTGTGAGTTTATGAATTATTATTAATTTAATGACACATTTCATAGTTGCATATTGCAGGTACCCTGTATATTAAAATTTCTTTTAAAAGACATACACCTATTTATTTTTTTATTTATTTGTTACTGAAAACTACCATACTAGATAGTCAAAATCAACTCAATACAACCTCATATTCCTCAAATGTGCTGGACCCTAACCAACCAAATGTTGCAACCCCAACCAAATTTGCTGGACCCTGCCGGGGGCCCTAGACGGCCCCCCTGGCCCCAGCCTAAGGCTGCTCGCATCCCTCGCAGATTGCGCCCCCCCCCCTTTTCTGGCAGGCTGGATCCGCCCCTGATAATCCATACTATTTTAGTATTCTATTCAATTATTATTTTTTTTATTAATCTATCATGATAAGTCTAAGAACAATAACATCAATTGTTATCGAACGTGATTTAACATGCAGGTGGGTACGATTCGTCTTTCAGAATTCAAACCCCCCTCTTCGTCGGGCGCCCTCTCCTGTTGGTTTCGAGGTTGGTGAGGCCTTGTTGCGACTCCTAATATTAGACTCAGCTAGGGATATGATCGGGCCGGGTTGATTTAAGTCACTTTTTGATTGAAGGAAATGGTTTGATTTTAGTATTAGGCTACTGCATGAGAAGGTCATATGAACATCATAATTTATATTAGAATATTGTCACTGTCACTTTTGCGGATCCAAAAAACATGCGAAGCGCTTTTCTGCCGCGTCCATATTTTTTATATTTTTATTAATGTAATGCACTATATATTAATGTACTTCTCCAGTGAAGGCAAAACCTGCATACCGTCAACATCGTCCTCCTCCTCCTGCAACATGAACATAGCCAATCACAATGCTTCAATTATACCACGGTGGAATATTCCCCTAGAAAATTACGAAAGTAATTAACTGCCTGTTTATGTAATAATAAATAAATAAATAAAATAGTAAGTTAATAAAAATAATTACAGATAAAAAAAAAATATTAAAAATGTATGGGTCACATGGCTCGCATGACTTGCACATGACTCGCTGGCTCGCACTTTTTCACGACCAAGGGCAAGGCATGTTACTTGGGCTGATCTCATTGGAGTCATAACGTCAATATTTATTCAAATGCAGGGGTGGCGCCAGGATTTGCAAGACGGGGGGGGGGAAACGGGGAAAGGCATGGTAACCTGACGAGGGGGTCAGATTTCCCTGACGAAAGCTAAGTGGGCGTGGTCGAGCTTCGATTAAAAGGTTTCGAAAGTAGTCCTGGGGGAGGGGGCATGACGAAATTTTTTACAATTTAAGGGTTCCAAATTAGGCTCATTTATTCGATTTTAGAGTCTACAAATATGTAGAAAATACATATAATTTTTTTTTCTCCCCAACGAATTGTGCTTTTTCTCCCCGACAGGGGAAGGGGGAAGAAGCTCTCCTCGACGGGCGACCCTACCCCCGCCCCAGCTGGGGCCACCCCTGTTCAAATAACACTTGGGCCTAATAATCTCTGTTCAACATTTCCAGCTTGTGTGTCATAAAGCACTTTAAGTTTTTGTTGTCATGCTTGCTCGAAGCTTAGTCTTGTTTTTTCAACAATAGAGAAAACTCTCACAGTCACTACTGCTATAAAATATTACCATAGTTCCCCGGGTAGAACACCACCCCGACTTTACGCCCAACTTCGCATACAAAAATATCCCCGGGTGTAAAGTCCCAGGGTCTGAGGATTGGGTAAGTCGGCCTAGGTCGGTAAATTTAACAAATGCTCAAAAAATAAAGGAATTGTCTCCAAATTCTGCCAACTTGAAACTCTTAAAATTGCTTACAACAGACATTGATCGCCATAAATTGGAATACAAAGCCCATTCTTGTAAATTATTTTGTTGTTTACTGTCACTAAAAATAAGCAGCTCGCTAACTGTGGCTAAACTGCGGTCCGTCCCTGAAAAACCTGCCCAGTGGGCTTGTCAGGAAAAATTTGGTCCGGTGCAAAAATCGGTCCGGCGGACCGATTTTGGCCTCATAATTTCTTGCCAAATGTAGTCCGCATAGGCCAAAATAAGTCCGCTGAAATTACTTTGCTGCATAGCACACTTGGAAATCTTACATCCGCAATAGATTTTGGCAGAAAGAACAAATCCTAAGCTTTTACAGACGTTCATATGCTTATGCTAGCCAATCACAATAATGTCCCTAGCTGAAGCCTGAATTTGCCTACATCACCCTATATACAGGTAAGAGATCGTCATGTAAAATCGGCATGTACAGTATTTGGGTTTAGTTGATAG
>NW_022745088.1:78041-86314 GCF_011630105.1 Anneissia japonica
ATATATATATATATATATATAAATTATATTATATAAAAGAACATATGTATATATACATATATATACATATATATATACTTATATATATATAAAGAAGAAAGAAAAACAGGAAACGGAGTAGACTTTAGAACACTATTTTATTACAACATGAATATTTCGACCTGACCTCAGGTCCTCTTCAGCATGACTGATTAACTTTATGACAAAGTTGGAACAATACAATAAATAATACGGTATCTAATAGGCGATTGGTCAGACTTAATCATGATGACTTAATTATAACAACAAAAGGTATCATCGGGCCTACAAACAAGTTGATATAAACAAAAGTGAAATAATTATGGTGAATAAACAGCAGGTGGCTGTAAAGGCAACTAAGGATTAAGGAAATAAATTAATGAGTAAAATGACAATAATAAAAGGCAAGAAAATATATATCTCTGTAATGATGAAAGATTCATTATAGATCACAATGAACATAATTAAAGAATAAGTGTATACATTATAATATAATGTAATGATATAGAGGACATGATAATAATTACAATAGTAACGATAGTAATGATAATATAATATGTTATTTCAATTTTGGCGTGACAGGCTGATCAGATCACAGCGTGAAGACTCACAGGTTTCCACAGAGATTCGCTGCTAAATATAACTCGTTACATTATGCAAGACTGATTTCTTCTCCCGAATATTGTTTTGATAGGCTATTGAATCGTAGGTGAAAACGACCTCGCAAAACGATCGTAATTTTCGTCTGTTCACACACTAGGCCTAGGGAATCCCCGGGTATAATTCCACCCCCCCGAAATCGGGACAGTTTCGCGTTCATGGGATGGGGATGGGATTATACCTGGGGAACCACGGACTAATATTCCCTTCATCACACTGGCAAGTAGTGGATACTTCTTGCAATTAATTTTTTTTTTTTTATTCTAAGAATAGAGACGTCCCGATTTTTTGATGTTTTTGACATCGGAAATCGGGACGGTTGGCATGTATGAAATTATTTATATGTATTAATTTTCTCAACATCATTTGATGGATAATTCTCACAAATGTTTTTACTTTTAAACTCCTCGCCTCTATGCTGTATATTATGTGTCCATTATTATTTGAAGCATTTGATGGGAAATAATTCTCACAAAAGTTTTTACGTACCCCTACACTCCCTCCCCCACCCAGGTCCGTCCGGCGTCCATGACATGTTGTATATTTATGTGTTCATTATTATTCTAGACATCAATTACTGGAAAACATTCTCACAAATGTTTTTACGTACACCAACACCCCCTCCCCCACCCTGGTCCGTCCATCACATGCTGTATATTTTTGTCCATTTTTTAAACATCATTATTTGATGGAAATTATTTCTGCAAATGTTCATTGTCATTGATTTGACGGTAGGCTGTTAATAAAATATTCATACAAATACGGTAGTCTGGTGGTAGACTACACACACAAGCGTACATGCATCCATCAACTGATTCGTTTTCAAGCTTTTTTGTAAAAAATAAGATACTGTAAAACTACATGCCATGTTAAAAATTTTTATTTTTGTATATACATTAATAGTTTCATTAAATTCCACTTCAAGTCTATTTTGCATATATTGGATGCACCACCGTTGTTTGATGATGACCACGCATATGTGTTGTATGGCGTTACATAAAGCATGTGCATCGACCAACTGATTGTTTTGAGGTTTGGTGGTGGTATACCTACTACAGCAGGGCCTTCAAATTTAGTAGAAAAGAATACAATTAATGAATTCGGGGTAATTATCGCAATTCCCAAATTTGCTTTTGATTTTTGCGTATGCCTACAAAGGAACGTAGGCCTACAGACCCGCTTCTGATACGCAAGGTGCCCCACATGTCCTTCCATCACATTCTGTATATCACTTCCCACACCCCGCGCAGACCAAATTCAGAAATTATTTCAACAAGTTGGGCTTTTAGCTAGGTCCATCAATTTCATAAAATCGTCTTCATCGTGTGTATTGACAAACTGTTCATTCAATTTATTCTTTTTTATTTACTAAAACACAGGGTACACCTACAAACCTATTAATTGAATACACACTAGGATAGGTACACCTGATTAATAGCACAATGGCCGATTTGATCAAGAACATGACAAAATTCTCTAGACGGCCTCGCGATTACTAAAACACACGGCAAACTTTTAAGTAATAGCACAGTCGCCGAAAAGAAGCCTAATTTACGCTTGTGTCTAGGCCTACACCAGGGCCCTCAATTGTAATAGCACAGTCGCTGAAGAAAAGCCTACATTACGTAGCCTATGTCACGCCTAGACTCACCAGGTCCGTCAATTCCATGCTGTCGATGCCGTCATTGTTTGTATCGAGTTTGTTCAATGAACTCTTGCCTACATTTTTGTATATACTCGCGTATAAGGCAACCCGCAAATAAGATGACCCCCGAGTTTGAGTAGATGTTAGGACATATTTTGTATGTCGGGCGTGTAGGACCACCTGCTTCATCGTCAGAATTCTTAATTTTCTGTTTTTTATGGTCTTGAAATGCATCTATCTGCCTAATAATGGATTCAAATGCAAGGCTAATCTTGCTCCAAAAAATACGCAAATAGGTCTATTATGTGTGTACTGGTATCCATGAATCGATGAACCCCAAAACAAAAGGGAGTCTGGGGTCCTCCACCGGGAAAATTTTAATTCCTAGATGACGGGAAATGAGCTTTCCCAACTTCTGAAGTGTCTTTTAATGATTTTGAAGTATTATCAAAATTCATGGTTTCCCCCTCTTGAAAAGTCAGGTAATCTTTCTCATTCTTATTACAGTAAATATGCCTATGTGTGTATACATTTAAAAAATTGAGTAGTTGCATACATATTCTTTTTTCCATTAATGGATGAACCCCTCGGTAGAGAAAATTTATGTTGCCCCTTGTGTGCCGTTGGCTCCGAGGAGATTTTAACCTATGCGTTGAGGATTTGAGCTTCTGGAAATAGCCCCTGCACAACCGGGTGCGCCTCTCTGACAGTAAAGGGATATTTAAAAAAGAAATTGCACATTCGCAGCTAACACCGGGTAAAATATCCCCTAAAGCCCTACGCTGGATTCGTTCATGCTGTTTACTCTGTGTTTCAGAGATACAAGTTCCCCAAAAAAATGGAAATTGGAAATCATGGTATCCACTTGCAATTGCCAAGACAGGAAATATTAAGATCTAAAAGTTTGCACGAATTAACGTTGTTAATTATACTGTTATTAATACTGAGAGGGTCAAAGTTTGATTTATTACACTTGCAGCTAATTAGCATTTCAACAGTTTTATTGTAACCATATGATTATCAACAGTCCAATCAACTGCCATATCAAGTATTGACAAAAGCCCACTAGATCTGTCTCTGCCAATGCACTCATGGTAGTGTCATCCATATATTTAATGCATGACACTCCGGCCATGAGGTCATTGACAAAAACAATGAAAAGTATGGGCCCCAGCCAAGAGCCTTGAGGTATCCCCCCTCCCCATTCAAGGAAACCCAACTAGAAAAAACATATCCAAGCTTAATACGCTGCTTTCTGTCACATAGGAAAAATGTCACCCTGGAAATTAAGACAAAATCAAAATCAAGCCGTTTTAGTTTATCAATAAGGACATTGTGGTCCACCAGATCATAAGCTTTTTAAAAATGAAACCTCTTGGCGAACATCAGTAGATTTGTAGCATTCATGGAGAAAATTTACTAAAGCGTCAACCGTTGATACTCCTTTAGAGCACCCAAACTAGTTAAAGATGATTTTATCCTTAACTTGCTCCCATATTCTTTCCCCACGTACCCTTTCTAAAATTTTAAGTGCACATGATGTTAAGGAAATTGGCCGGAGGTCTTTTTCAACTGACCTAGGGGGTTTACACTTTGGAATCGGAACTACGTCTGCACACCTCCATATCCCTGGGATAAACCCCTCTCTTATACTACAGTTAAAAATTAAGCACAGGGGGTTGGTTAACTCTTGTAGGACCCAAGGGGGGAGTGGAGATACAATCCGGGCCTGGGGCTTTGTTAGGCTATTTCTGTAAGCAAAGACTCGACATCTAAAGGGGTAAAAATCAGATTGTCAAGTAATGGGCAAACCCTCTCCTGATTTTCAGAAGGCTAAGAGCAATGAAATCTGTGGTGAGTGATTGAAAGAACATATTAATAATGTTGGCAAGCAAAACAACGTCGCCACCACAGACTTCATTGGCCAAAACCTTAACAAAATTATTATTTTCCCTCCCTAAGTTTAAAAACTTATTTACTCCCTCCCACCATAAACGAGAATCTGATTTAAGTAAGGTTCTAAATTGTGTTTATAAAATTTTCTCCGAAGAGATACAGCAAGACGGTTTACTTTGTTACGGAGACGCTTGTGCTGCTCAGAATAGCGGTTTCTGTTGAATGCATCTTGGCACTCGCGTATAGCCTTCTTGAACACATTATCAACCCATGGTTTGTCTCGGCTGTCTAACAGTAACAATAGGGAAACGTCTATCAAATAAAATCATCACTTGATCTGACTTACACAGTCATTCAAACGGTATAGGTCAACGTATATTATGCAGATCAGATGCGAATTCTTTAGTAGTTGTGTTCACTAATCGTTTACGTTTAGCGACAATAACACCAGATATTTGGGGCACATAAAACATGTTATAAATTCAATCGTGATGTCATCACAGCAACTCCCAATGTTATTTGCCTATTCCCAACAGTCTAATCATTTTTCACATAGAGGATGCTTGGCTTGAATATTTTAGGTTTGTGTGCAAAAAAACATAGCTATTTTTTTTTTGTCACTGCGAAGATATCATGCACCGCGATGTAAATTGAATTTTAACTGAAAATTACCTCCGTAAAACAAGGTTAATTAGAACCCAGAGAAAAAAAATCCTGGCAAAATTTTGATCATGAAGCCTCCATGTATATGCAATATTCTGACATCATTATCTGTTTTCTCAGCGACAAAATTTCATTGTATACAAATTAAATAGTATTTTATTAAATAAATAAAACCGTACATTTGTGTTTTCCCCCCGACAATTGTTGATTGTTATTGTTTTTATGTTTTTTTTTGTTTTGTTTTAAAAAAAAAATATGATTTCATCCACACACACACGTCATAGCTTTCTCCTTCCAAAAACTTTCACGCACACTCAGCCACTTCGTTTACTAATAAAGTATCCACAACATAGTTACCAACCTGAGAGATTTGAAATGCATGACTGCACCAGTTGGCTGGGGGAGGGGTACATGCGGCAAGGGGCCACACCCCCGCCGCTCCGACGATCTGAGCATTTTTAAGCCGTTTTAAAACGATTTCAGGGAGTGTTTGTTGACAATACCAAGTACATAAGCAAAATATTTTTAATAAAGATGTACAATTTGAGTTTCAATGTAGGCCTATGTTTAAGTTGAGCACCCGAACTATGAAGACCTTCACAAATATTTCATTACTCATGATCAATTTTTATTAACGCGTCAGTGAAATAAGTAGGACCTATTCACAGAAATAGTGCTCTTTAGTGACTCAAGTTACTGCATGGCTGTTTTTATATTTTTGATATAAAAACCAATTTCTTTTTCAATTTTAACTACATTTTCCCCTGAATTCGTGATAATTCGTTATCATGCACAGACATGTGCTAAATGCGTGACAATTTTAGGATCTTGTATGTGTTTCTGCAAAATGCGTATTTCATCAAAAATCACTTTAAAATGCGGGACCGTCCCGCACGATACAAGACGGTTGGTAACTATGCCACATGGGGATTCAGTTATCAGGAAATGTGGTGTTGTTTACTACTGCAGTGACTTTTTAGTGAACTTTCTAGGACAGGTCTTATATTCATTTTTATTTTTAGCTCATGACTCATCCCATCATTCCTCCATACCAGATTTACTCGATCTTACAGGCTGCAAGACGATAACATAGTGTCTAGCCCCCGAGGGGAGACAGACACAAAGACCGCTTATAAATTGAACAGCACACACCATCTGGCACTTTAGCAGCATGTAAAAGCTGCACATTCGCTGTAACAATAAAGCGGCTTTATTAAAACTATTTTCTCCATGATGAAACATACCTTTGCTATTATTTCTTTAATTTGTAAGACTTCTTCACGGCCCTCCGAAAATGTCTCACGGCCCATAGTTTACAGAACGTTGTTCTAGACATATTTTAAAGACTCAAGGAACCAACTGCAGGATCACTTTGAACGCCGCCTGTGCGTGCAAGTAGGTACCTTTGAACTCAGCGAGGACCCTGGTTGGCTAGTGCATAGGACGCGTTCAGTACCATACATGCATGGGGGATTGCAATATTCAGTGTCCATTTTTTATGAAAACAACATTTATTAATTGAATTTATGTGAATTTCTTATGAAACACATTTTTTATACTGAATTTCGGCTGGGTATTTCAAAAAATGGTAAGGCAAAACCAATGCCTTAGCCAGTTAACTCTGGGTTAACCGTCGTTATAGAAGAAATTATACCGCAATTGAAAATGCACGGTTCCAAACAGACTCTACTTGTTTATCCATGTGGTTTTATCTTCAAGCAATGCTCAAGTTTTCCTTATGGTTGCGCGCCATGCTTTACCTCAGGATACTGCATATACTCGCATATAAGGCGACCCACGTATAAGACGATTTTTCTGCTTTTTATGGTCTTGATACTGCATCTAGCACTCTACGGAGCCAAATGCAAGGCTAATCTTCCTCCAAAATATGTACCATTTATGAGTCTTATTTCTCCGTACTTAAACTTTATTGTTTGTTGAATGGTCTGTAATGATATTATAGTCTAATATGACTACAACATAGGAAGTCCTCTCTTAACTTTTAAACTTCTAACCTTCTAAACTTTGCGTAGCTCAATATACATTTCTAATTCCTTAAATTATAAGTCCAGTCGTTAAGTTAGCATAGAAAATACAGAGAATTTTGATTGACTGTCAATCTCAGATATCCAGATTTTAGGAAATTACGTTTTATGCATGCACCGACGCGAGAACTTTAACCAACTTTGATATGTATACATTTTATATTATTTGATGAATGGACTTCTTTAATAATATTATTACAGTCTAATATGACCACAACATAAGGAAGTAAATGTTTAGCATAATATAGTACACATCATCTCGATTGTTTATCAACATCATTACACATGTTAGATCCAAATTCCAAAACATTACGTTTTATGCACGCACCGATGAGGAAAAACAACATTGTTGAAAAAAAGAGGCTACAAAAAGAAATTAACAGCCTAATCCGGAGAGACAAGAGACGATATGGAGAAAAAAATCAAACATGATTTTAAAAGCGGCAAGCCAAAACAAGCGTGGCGAGGCTTGAAAAATGCCATTGGACAACACAAGAAGAAGTTTGTAGCAGTACCAGAAGGAATTGATGATGCGACTTTTGCAAATGATTTGAATGTATTTTTAAATAGGTTTAAAAATAATTATGATTTTGAAAGTAATCTGAATGAATTTAGGAATATTTTAATCAATTACACAAAGAATATTGACAAGCTAGAGGTCAGTGTAGATGATATTGAGAAAATATTTAAGTCAATTAAAACTGATAAAGCTGTTGGTAAGGATTTGATTTCTGGCAAAATACTGAAGTTTTATTTTAGAGAACTTGCGCCAGATTTTTCTGACTTGTTCAACTGGTCGCTAAACTCTTTCAACAAGCCCAATATTTAGAAAACCTCAGTTAATACTCCTCTAAATAAAGTAACTAAACCGATTAAACGATTACAAACCTGTGGCCCTGAATCAGATTGTAGTAAAATGCTTCAAGAAAATAATTAAAGGTATGTTAATAAATGAAGCTCAAAATGTTCTCGGATCCGCATCAGTTTGCATATAGTGCTAAGAGAGGAGTTAGTGATGCAGTAGCCTGTCCAATGGTGATATTCTCACAAACCATAAATGGCAGCCATCTTGAATTTCAAAATGGCTGCCAGTTTGAAAGTAAAATAGCAATAATTGTGCTACTAGAGCAGGTATCAACTTGATTTTGGTAGCAAACCATAGGTTTTCGATGTCAACCTGTCCAATGGTCATATTCTCACGAATCATAAATGGCAGAAATCTTGAATTCCACAATGGCTGCCATTTTCACAGTAATAATTAAAAACAAAACTGTGCCATTAGAGCAGGTCAACATGATTTAGGTAGCCAGATTCTATGAGCAAACACTCACCTTACGAATAAAGTC
>NW_022745088.1:86568-115296 GCF_011630105.1 Anneissia japonica
AAATACGTGCAAACTACTTTTTTGTTCACTATGGGTTATTTTTCCAAAAAATAAGAGTTGAATCTACTTCATTGGTATTTTTACCATTTGGCAATACCAAAATATACTTGTAAGATTGGGGACAACGTATCAAGTTAATAGAACAAAGACAGGGGTTGTTTCCTTACCTTTGTTAATGGTTAGAGTTTAACATGATCAATATATCAATCATAAATAATGACAGCAACAAAGACACAGATTAACGATTACAAACCAGATAAAACAGTCCAACTTTGTTAAAAATTCGACAGATATGATGTTCAAGATTTAGTGAAGTGCAAACTATTAAAAGAACAAACCAAAACCAATTAATATGACATCGAAAGAAATTTGGCAATAAACCATGTGTCTGTGATAGATATTATCTTTTGGAAAAATCAAGTCATCTATGGCACATGGGCACATCCATTTGGAGAATGCAGTTTAAAAAGTTGGATATTGATTAGGGAACAGATACCAAGGTCAACACTTTCAATTGTCGGAAGATGTTAAACATTATCAGGATGCATCAAATGACAGACACATTGATGCTACTGTATTTTATAGACTGCCTTAGACACAAAACTAATAAATGCTTACTTGCCACCCTATATCAATGTTGGTTATTGCAAATGAAAAAATAGGAAAATTGCAAGTACTGTGGTTACCTTGATATGACTTATGTACAAGTCTGTACATGACACTTTAACAATTAAAATATTATCTCAGTCAAAAAAGAATTGTTGATGGGAGCAATATTAATAGGTCATGCCAACAACATATTTTACTCTTCCAGCACCCAAAGCAGTCGTAGTGGTGGCTAAATTTGAGTTCCAGAAAAAATTGCGCAAGAACTAAATAATTTTCGCCAAATTTTATGGTGTAGACGTCTGACAAGCACTTTTAAAGTGCTTTAACAGACGTCTACACCATAATAACTGAATTTGCTTTAAAAACTAGTAGTATACAATTAGGCTAATTTGAAGGACAAAGGTGGTATGTATACCTACCAATCATTAATGATGAGAGTGGGTTGGGGTAATGGTTTCCATTGTGGTTCTTGATCTTGTTCATGTTTGACTACACCAGTTTACTCTACACCATGTAGATATCTACTACCACCAACATCTACCGGTACATTTTTTTTTTATTATTGTTACTTTGTCATGCAAACTCTTAAACAATAATACCTAATGAAATAATTTCAAGTTTCAAATGTGTAGATGGCAGAGAAGAATAGCATGACACAAGTTTTATTGTTGTAACAAGATATGTTGATCTGCTGATTAAGGAACTTAATTAAGGATTATGTAATTTCTAGATTAATACCGGAGTGGCTGATATTGTAAAAACACGACATGCATCTGAAAAAATGTCAGTCATTTTGAGTAAAGACAGCTGGCCTCCGTTCTTCATGTGGATATCACTATTGGACTGGTTAATGTGTTATTAAGTTCGTAATAAATCTTTTTCAATCGACATATTTACTTTAAAAAAAAAATAATGCAGTTTTCATAAATGCTAACATTTTGATAGTCAAAAACGGGGAAATTTGGTCATGGTGTGGGGAGAGGTGTTCCCATTACATGTGTAACCCCTCCCCTTGGAGGCTTCAGCTATTAATGTATTATAAGGGCAAATCTCATGAATCTTATGATATGTATTCCAATAATAAAAGTACGGTATTGATTTTAAATAACTTTAAAGAATCTCACCATTGGACAGGTTGACATTGAAAATATAGGGTTTGCCGCCAAAATCAGTTGATACCTGCTCTAATAGCACAACTATTGTTATTTTTACAGTAAGAAGGCAGCCATTTTGAAATTCGGAATTCTCGGAAAGACATCTTAATAAGTGTTTATTCTATGTTTCCAAGATAATTATTTTGGAAACTCGGAAGGTCACTTTAAGCTTCCGTAATAATCTCTTTACTAGACCTTTACAAACTATTATAGAAAGTTACATTTACACCAATTGAAAACTTTTTAGATATTTACGTCTGGGATCTCAAAAATTTAAATGACCCTCCAATGTAGACCCTTGACTAATTCGTCGCCAACACATAATATTATCTTTCTTGTAACTTGGTTAAAAATGTTTTCCGAATGTTTCATTTAGATCAGTTGATCCGTTTTCGAAATATGTGGTCTGGAACGTTTTCATTTCAATGGTCCTCAGATCTACACCCTACTCCGGATTGTCATAAAAATTTATTTAATTTCATAATCATTTCTTTACTCGTCCTCTGACAAACTGTTACACAAGGTTTAAATTATAAGCATTGACTTTTTTAAAGAGATATAAAGGTCTAAATCCCCAAAAATTGTAACTGACTCTCCCATTTACACCCTTGACTGATTCGTCGCCAACACATAATAATTTCTTCCTTGTAACTTGGTTAAACCTTTTCCAAATGTTTCATTCAGATCAGTTGATCCGTTTTTGAAATTTGGGGTCTTTGACGTTTTCCTTTAAATGGTCTCAGATCCACGGATCATCACAAAAAAAGACCTTTACAAAGTATTATAGAATGTTTCATTTAGACCCATTGGTTTTTTTTAAAGAGATACTTAGGTCTGGGTCATCAAAATTGAAGACTCAAATTTACACTCTCACTGGATCGTCACTAACACAAAAAAATTTCTTCCTTGTAACTTGATTAAACATTCCCGAAAGTTTCATTCAGATCAACTGACCGGTTTTTGAAATACCCGGTGTTGACTGTGTGACCTTAAATGACTTTAATTGGTCCTCACATGCACACCCTCCCATAGATTGACACTAAATATTTTAAGGCAAATCCTTGATATATGGCCTGTGCTTCGGTAAATTAAAGCAGGGAAAAATTCTAAGCATGGGAAGTGACCAAAGTGAAGGCCAGAAAAAAACAGTGCAAAAAGATAGGAAAAATATATGCAAGAAAAAAGAAAAAAAAAATTAGAACAAAAGCAATGGCTTTTCCCAGTACTGCTGGAAAAAGCCAATGAAAACAACAATAATAAAAAGAGTGAGATTTGAGCCCCATACATTTGATTATTATTTTTTAAAGTTAAGCACATATACTGGAGCATTCAAAAATTATTATTGGGTGATCCGCATCTAGTGCGGATCATATCTTGTTATTGTCAGAGATCTTTGTTGTTTTAACATTATCGATCATCCTAACTAATTGTCATTTCTCAATCATATTCAGTCAGCATAAACTTTAGGTTAAGGTTGAATACCATGTACCAAAATATTTTGCGTGCGCATAATAAAGTGTGCGCAGGTGTGCGTCAAAATGTTTAAAATCACTTTTTGACTAAATTAAAGCACGTTTTAGGTCATTTTGAGCATTTCCAAATTTTCTGACATTTTCCACTACGCAGCACAAGCTAGAATTTGCGTTTATTTTTTTTTTACATATTTTGGGTTCCTGACATTGTTTTCACAAATTTCCATTCTTTTTGGTCATCTTATGGCCAATAGCATGCCGTACGCGCGCATCAAACATCGGGATCTTTGTACGTGTTTGTGCCGATATACAGTGAAAATATGCTAAAACTGAATTTAAACTCGTCACTGAGGATGAGTTTGGTGATCCGCCGTACTTTGACCCTCAGGAAGCGGGTGCGGTGCTGATTGAAAAGTTTTATATGCTAAAATATGCTGTAATTAGTTTTTTAAAACAGAGTAATTTTGAGCATTTTAAAAGATATACACATGCGCACGCGCTCGTCTTGACGGTAATGGCACAAAGAGTTGACTCCTGATATGAATACAGTGTCAGGAACCCAAAATATGTAACAAAACATAATTTCCAGCTTCATTACGTGCTGTGCGCGTGAAAATTGAATTATCTGAAAAGTGATATTGAGAATTTTCAAATTTTATGTGTGCGTAGATGGTAATGGCACACGAAATTAAACATTGTCAAGTGTATTTAAAACTGCCTGTTAGTTGGTAATGCCACACAAATTTTCACTTCATATAACCTATCAGTCTGATAACGTCGAAATACAGTCTGCCGCCCTCTGTTGAGGTATTTTTGTTTACATCTTTTAAGAAAGAGAGATAATACGGCTCAAAAAATTCATTCTTTTTGACCATGATGACGTGAGGGGACACTTCTGAAAGAGAATTGTTTCAGCTATAACATACTTACAGGTAGGAGACAATCGAAACAAGAATAAGTGAGAAACATTCAAATGAGTTTAAAAATAAAGACGTTATAAAAAAAATTCAGATGGCAATATTATGACGTCACACTATAACCGATCAGCCATAACGATCTATAAAATCATATCTACAACTCATGCGCTTTCAGAATATGTAATAAAATTTGGGGGTTATCCTAAGGAACTATAACTGATTAAAAATAGGCATAATTTTAAGCATACTGTATATAAATGTTGACGCACGCGTACGCGCACGTTAAAAACGGAAAATTGAGGTACCTGACATTAATAATAATAATAATAATGTCATTTTGTTAGGCCCACGTATCCATCCCTAGTAGGGGTGCTCGCGGCGCCGTTTTCCACCTGCCGAGTGTACATGTATCACAATACTACATCAGTCCTAGTGACGCTATTATAATGTGTATAAGAGACAGGTGCGGATCATATCTTGTTATTGTCAGAGATCTTTGTTGTTTTAACATTATCGATCATCCTAACTAATTGTCATTTCTCAATCATATTCAGTCAGCATAAAGTTTAGGTTAAGGTTGAATACCATGTACCAAAATATTTTGCGTGCGCATAATAAAGTGTGCGCAGGTGTGCGTCAAAATGTTTAAAATCACTTTTTGACTAAATTAAAGCACGTTTTAGGTCATTTTGAGCATTTCCAAATTTTCTGACATTTTCCACTACGCAGCACAAGCTAGAATTTGCGTTTATTTTTTTTTTACATAACTTACTTTACTATTGGCGTTTACTTATATTTTATGGGCATATATCTCATCGTTATTATTGCCTATATTATATACATACATATAATATCTTATCGTTCATGTTGTCTGCATATATTAACAATATAACATTTAATTATATACATCACTTACACGACTGCTCAGGCGATATGTATCTGATACCTGTAGTTCTTATTGATGTAATGCATCTTAAGAACGAAACGTACGGTATATGTCCGTTCCGCACACTCGCGATTAAATGCGTGCGAGAGCGTGTTACACTCCCCCATTTAAAAATTATTTAAATTACATTACTTTAATTATTATAGATATTTAAATTATTTCTAATTTTACTTAAAAGTGTCAAAAAATTGAAAAACAATATCTGCAATTATAGTAACTGCTTAAATCAAACAGATATCTAAGAATTAGACATAGGTGCCTTTTCTATAAGCACAAGCTCCGAGATTGGTCTGAGATATTTTTGGCGGCAATCATCATGGCATGTCATGACTTCTACTGTACAAACTTTATCATCTTGGATAGGAAAGTTCTTCAGTACTTTTGTCAGTGGCCAGTGGTTGCGAGGAATATCTTTCTCTTGGAGGAGTGTAACATCATCTACTGAAACATTTTGCTTTGACTCATTCCATTTTTGATGAGGCTGTAGATTTTGTAGATATTCAGTTCTCCACCGTAGCCAAAACTGGTCAGCAGGATATTGTACACGTCACCAGCGTTGTCGTCCATAGAGGTTTTCTTTCACAAATTCACCAGGTGGGGCTTCAAATGGTTGTGTTTTGAGGGTCAGAAGCATGGCGGGAGTGATCGCTTGCGGGTCGTTTGCATCTGAAGAAACTGTAGTGAGAGGTCGTGAGTATGGCACATACTTCTGCCATGAAGGTACACAGAACCTCATGGGTAAACTGAGGTTTCCCAAGTTGTAAGAACATTGAATTTATGACATGTCGAATCGTCTGAATCTGCCGTTCCCATACCCCGCCAAAGTGCGATCAAACACTCACTCACAGTTCTTTGTTGTTAAATAATTAGCAACACTTGCATGAGCGAGTTTGCTGTTAGCTCCAACGAAGTTTGTTCCTCTGTCACACCTCAGCAGTGGGACAGGACCACGTAGTGAGACAAACCTACGTATGGCCTAAATGAATGATGAGGTGTCCACAGATTTGATTACTTTGACGTGTACTGCTCGGCTGCACAAACAGGTGAATAAGACTGCCCAACGTTTTGCCTCCGTATGTCCTCGTCTTTCTTACCATGATGTTCGCCGGTCCAAATACATACGTTTATTGAGTTTATTACATACATATTAGGTCAAAGGTTACCACAAATTTAACCCAACCTCAATTTTACGAATCCCCAGAATTACATACGCCCTCCGGTCCCGTACCAAATGTAAAATCGAGGTTCTACTGTACTATCTAATTTTATTCGGCTGCCACGTTCGGAGCAAATTGTTTGTGCAAGAGCGGTAGCTAGTACTGCTGCACAAAGTTCCAGTCGTGGTATCGATACAGCATGTGTTGGCGTTACCTTCGCCTTAGCCAGCAAATAAGCCACAGCTCCAATGGCAAGGTTGCTGGCGTCGGAGAATATATGTACTTCCTTGCTTTTGACGACGCCAAAATCTGGTGGCCGGTAGCATATTTTCCCGTCTACATTTTCAAAATGATTGAGTGACTCCAGCCAGTGGTTCCATTTAGGAAGATATCTCTCTGGGAGTGGTCGGTCCCACACATCTTGAGGAGAGTTGTGTTCGCCTTTCATTACTGTCGTTATTTCTCATAGGAGCAACTTTCCTTGTATTGTAACGGGGACTATGAATTCCATTGGGTTGAAGATAGAGCTCGAGGTTTATCTAGTAGGTGTAGTTTAAATCTGAAAACATCACGGTCTAAGTCCCATGTTACGCCTAGAGAAAGCTGATCAGGAAGAGTGTCCCTTTGCAGGTCTATACATTTTAAGCATTCGGCTCGTTCTCCTTCGGGGAGGGCTTGCAGGACTCGTATATCATTAGATACAATCTTATGAAAGCGTAGGTTCTTTGTCGACAGAGCGTCTCAGCTCTGTTGAAGGAGACTAACAGCGCTTTGTACATCTGAGAGATGTTAAACCGTCGTCGACGTAAAAGTCTTCATGGATAAAGCGTTTGACATCTTCGCCATGGGTTTCTTTGCAATTATCTGCGATTGTTCGGAGACCTAATGCAGCAACGACGGTTAAAAGCTTTTTTTTTTTATAAAGTCGGCAAAATGGTTGAAAGAATGGTTGGTTGTCGGCATGTTCTATTTTATACAGAGCAGCTTTCTTTCTCCATGCATTGTGAATGTACTGTGCGAGCTTTTCTAGAATCGGATAGAGGCTGTGTAGAAGCACAGTAAAAATGATAAATAAAATAAGTCCTAGTGACGCTATCATAATAATAGCCCTATACGTACATACTTACTAAACTAACATACTTTACTATCAGCATTTAATTATATTTTATGGGCATATATCTCATCGTTAATATTGCCTATATTATATACATACATATAATATCTTATCGTTCATGTTGTCTGCATATATTAAATATATAACATTTAATTATATACATTACTTACACGACTGTAATGTATGATATGTATCTGATACCTGTAGTTCTTATTGATGTAATGCATCTTAAGAATGAAACGTACGGTATATATCCGTTCCGCACGCTCACGATTAGATGTGTGCGCGAGAGCGCTATCAAATTTCTGAAGAACGTGTGTAGCACGTTACAGCGTATTTTCAAAAATGATGTCATAGATAAAATTATGTTTTTTTAATTTAGATGGCAATATGTTGACGTCACAATGTCCGATCAGCCATTATGATCTATAAAATCATACTTAAAACTCATGTGCTTTCAGAATATTAATAAAAATTGGGTACTAAGGAGCTGTAACTTTTTAAAAATAGGCCTGATTTTAGCATAATTTCACTGTATATCGGTACAAACACGCGCAAAGTTCACTATGTTTGATGCGTGCGTACAGCATTGTTATTGGCCATTTAAAGATGACTGAAAAGATCGGAAATTTGTAAAAACAATGTCAGGAAGCTAAAATATGTTAAAAAACATAATTTCTAGCTTCCGTACGAGCTGCGCGCGTCACAATGCGCGCGTAGTGGAAAATATCAAATTTTGAAATGCTCAGAATGGCCTAAAACATGCTCTAATTTAGTCAAAAAGTGATTTTGAGCGTTTTAAAATTTTGACACACGTGCGCATGAAAGGTGACGCCCAATTATTATTACATATTCTGAAAGCACATTGAGTTGTATATATGATTTTATAGATCAAAATGGCTGATCGGACATTGTGACGTCATCATATTGCCATCTGAATTTTTAAAAACTGATTTTTTATTTATAAAATCATAATTTTTATACTCACTTGAACGCATCCCGCTTATTGTTGATCAATCGTCTTCCACCTTTGAGTATGTTATAGCTGAGACAGTTTGCTATCACAATGTGTTATTCATTTTTCACTTTGATGATGTCATCATGGTCAAAATGAATGTTTTTTTGACTCCTCCCCCACCTCTTTCTTTCTTCAGTTTTTTCATATAAATATAAAATCTGCATCTTCGCTAATCCATCAGCCAAACGAGGCCTAGCATAGGCCTCAAGTAGCAAGCCCATCAGTCGGGATTACACGCCTTTCGGGCTGCCTCCAGTCCGCTGGCCAGAATTTCACACAGGTCTGTCCGAGGTCAATCCGCTCAAGTCAGCCTGGCCTAGCCAAATGACACAGTCGAATTATCCCCTCAAGTTGGCTTTGTCAGTTGCGACAAAACTATATAAATAAATAACGTTCTACATGCTATTTCTGATGAGCACCAACATCGGGGAGGACCGAGATACATGTACTATTGTCAATTTGTGAAAGTTTGACGTTAAACAGTCCAGTAGCTTTTGAGTTATGCTCCCAGAAGGAAAGACATAAACGTCACAGACTGACAGACACAGCGACAAACAGACAGACGGAGTCATTGCAATACCCTCAGGTAATTACAATAGTTAAAATCGTATATCCTTACTGTATTTGGCTAAATAAACTCTTACTTCTTAAACTAAGTTATGGTTGGCTGTTGGCTCCAAAAAGCTCAACTGATTTTTGTTAAACTATTTTGAGTCTTTGATTAAGTCTATGGCAAGAAGCGGGCAAAATAAAGTAGGCCTACTATTCCCCCGAAAAATTAGTATTCCCCTGATAAGTAATTTTTTGACCTGTTGCGTGGTGTAAACTCTAGGCCCAACCATCGCGCTGACTGTAGAGGGGACAGCAACCTCTACGGCAAAAGAGATTGGCCATTGATCGCACCACGGATCAGCGATTAGACGATAAACAATAATTATGGAGGCCGTCGGTTCGAGCTCCTGAATGAAGAAGAACTAGTCTAGGCCTATACTTCTTGACAAAGCCGTTAGCAAAAGCACCAAAAGACAAATTAAATATGTCTTGTCAATAGTCAACAAATATTACAAGACAATGACTTGAAATTGAGGAAATGAGCAAAGAAGAGCTAGACACACTCTTTGATCGCTTAGGACTAGACTAGTTAGTAGGCCTCTAGGTTAGGCTAAAAGAAGAAGTAAGTACCTTTTTAGGCCTCGTAGAATCTATGTATGAGCAGGGAACACTGAAATTACATGGAATGATCTTGAACTACTAAGGCGTGCTAATACTATTAGGTAAATATTGTTCGCTATTGTTCTTGTCTAATTGCCCCTGCTGTGTCCTAGTTCTTTGAGCATAAACGCGCGGTACCGACAGTCAAGCGAAAGGGATAAAAATATCACCACCAACGTCAGAAAATTTCTCTTAGACTTCAAACCAGTCATTTAAAAAAAAAATCTTTTGTGTTTTTTTACAAATATACAGCAATTTAATACATAACAACTAGTTAAATCTTTTGTGTTTTTTTAAAAATATACAGCAATTTAATACATAACCTCTGGTTTAAAAGCACTTTACATAATGTTTTAGAAGCGTTTTCCTGTCAAACTCCATAGTGTGATTTAACTAAGCAAAAATTAGAAGTCATTTTTGTGGCTACTGAAAGTAGCTACTATGTCATCGAATGGTTAACCGTGGTAAGTGACTGTGAATCTCGCTACCAGTCGGTACCAGTCAACACCTTTGATCACGAGCCAAATACCAATCAACGCTCATACTTAATCTGGCGAATATGCAGGAGGTTACGTATGTTACGAAAATTACTCGACACTCAGCAGATCCTTTTTTTAGTTAGTCTTATGTTATGTTAGGTACGTACCTGCCTCCACATTTTTTATGTGCGATGACAAACAAAAGTAAGTTCTGTGAAGGTAGACCATGTTTAATTTTACTAAATTTGACAATTTTAGGCCTAGGTGAGCTAATGATTTCCATGTGTTACTATTATTAGATAGTATATCAATTATTGTTAGCTAAACGAAAATTTGTTTTGAAGTTTCATTTCTATAGCTAGGCCTAGTATGCTGATTTATCATTGGCCTGCCAGTGCAGCGACAATTTTACTCGTACGTCGTCGACTCAGGCCCTTCCTTGCTAGGACTAGGCCTATGCCTAATTTACCATACATAATGGACTAGTAGCAGGCTAGGTTTAATTATAAACTAATATTTTAGGCCAGGATGTGATACAGAAGCTTGGAATATTCAGCACTTCAAGGATGGCATTCCAAGGAGAGGAGAGCCTATTCATGAGATAGGACTAGGCCTCTATAGAGTCTAGGCCTATTGCCTAGTTAGGCTATAGGTAGCCCTATACTACTGATGTGTAATATTATAACTAGGCTAGTGCTAGTTCTACGAGGGAGTTATTGGTTCTACTACGGTCATTTCAGCAGCCATGTTTATACATAAACAACATGTTGTAGCTAGGTAGGTAGTAGGATTATTGCTAATAAAACTATAGGGCTACCTAGGCTACATAGGTAAAAATATCTGGCTAAACGACCTATCTAGTGTATCTAGGCATAGTTAAGGCTTATAGGCCTATGCCATATTATTACTACATTTTACAGTTCAGTTAATAAAATGTCTAGAAAGAGGGGACTCTTGAATCGGCCTGCAGCTTGACTTGTGAGAGTTATGATAAGGTCTAGCGTAAAAAATATGCATTTTTCATGAGTCGTTATGCATCTTAAATTAATTTTCATTATGAAACGGACAGCAAAATTGTAAATCAATACTGTAAGGGTGCCCTTAAGGTATGTAAATCTTCATTAAAAAAAATCTAGTAATTTTCATATTTCAATTTTTCACCATGAATAATTAATTTTGCATTTTATACTTTATCATTTCAGGTTAATGAACTGAAAAATATGGCAAAAAAAAAAAGAAGACATGGGAAGCCTACATTCATAATGTATCTCCAATTAAAAAAACAAACACAAATCAGTACTTCAAAATGCAATAACAAACGACTACTGACAATTTTCAAGAAACTTTTTTACTGCTTCAAATCACACTGAATTCCAGAACTATTGAAAACCAAAGTCCAGTGAAGCTCAGCGATTTCGGTACCAATATTCTTATAAACTCAAAAGTTAAAATAAAGCAGTTGGAAAAGATTCCATTCCAAATTTAGGAATGTATCAACCAAAAACCTTTTTTTCCTTACAAGTGTAAGCAACTCGTGACAATAAAAGCTATACAGCTTTCCAGCACAAAAAAGTTCAACACAAGAAATGGGCTAAAAATATTGCAGAATGTATGCTGATTGATCCATCATGTTCAGTACAGACAACAATTTGGAAAATTTTTTTTCACAAAATTAAACACCCAGACTGCAGGCAAAAAATGTTTGAAATGTTCAATAAGATGTCAATTTGCAAGTGATAAAAAGTTTTAAAAAATATGTTTTCTGTAATAAACCGATTTTTAAAATAAAAGCCTTTATTGCTATCTTGCTACAAAATCGTGGATTCAGATTATATAGTTTTAAATTACCGTAAATGCTCGAAAAAGCAATTAAAAAATTTGGGTTTTAAATACAATGTATACAGTGTTAAAGATGAATAAATAACACAATGAATACATTAAGTATTTCTTTTTTTTTTTGTATTAAAGTGTTTATTTACTATGACATTGAACCTATATCATATCATAAATCATATCATTTATTTTGTCTTCAGTTCATCATACACAGTAACAGATAAACAACAAAAAGAAAAAAACAAAAAGAAATCTATGATAGGCCTACTGTACTACCGGAATGTGAGATATGTAACATGGGAATGGGCAGGAAAAGCGCCACACCAGTATTTCTTTTTATGAGCGCCTCTCTTGAATAAGCACCGCACTGAAGCCTCCAAATATGTTATAAGTGCCGCAGCGCTTATTCAAGCTTTTACAGAATATAGACATTTTTTTATTCCTAAATAAAAAGAAGTGTTAAAAAATTGTATTTGTATATTTTATTACTTAGTTGACATTTATACTTTAGCTAAAAACTATATACATGAATTTCCTCATATTTACTGTTATTAATGTCAATATTTTCCAAAATTAAAATTGATTTATTTTAAAAACAAAATGAAAATGTTTCTTTCACCACCCTGAAGCAGACCTAGCATCTCCTTATTTGGTTGAACCACACTAACAAATGGAATACATTAAAACATACCATACATACAGAAAAAAAAAAAGGGAAAAAAAGGGCAATTCAGTAGCCACCTGTACCTTTTAGGTACCTATTTTTTGGTAAGTATGTGTACTTGCATTCACTTCAGTCACTTTTCTAGACTATATATTATAAAAAGCCACAATTGCTAGTCATTCCGGTTTTGATGTATAAAAAGATTGACATGTAACTTACAAATACCCTAAGTCTCTGGAGCGGGCAATTGTGGCTATCAGAGATATTCGCACATTACTGAACCTATATCTGGTGATCATCGGTAAACCCGAAAGCAGACCTAGGCCTAGCTATCTGTCATCATACTCGTGTTTGTATTGAGCTATCCTCCTAACTGCATGTTGAGCCTGGCGGTGTACATTTTTATTGTTAAAACATCAATAATTTTATTAATATTTTATTATTATTATTAAGCCTAGGCCCCTATCTCAGTTGGCCTGCCCAAGTAAGGGTTATTTCATTTGTCACCTGTATCCCTTTTTATTTATTTTTTGTTGTGATAGCAATTTAGTGATGAGGCATACAGTTAAAAAATTGAGCCCAATCAACCTTAATAAGTTTTTAGCTTATATAAATCAACAACGGCTAAAAAAGTTTGTTTTTTTTTATTTTATCTATTTCAGGCTAAAGTGAATTTTCTAAGGAAGCTGAAAATGGGCAGAGATGAAAGAGTGAGAGGTTGACTCTATAGTTCATTGTTTTTACTCTATTGTGCTGCTTTCTTGTCTTCTCAATCAAAATAAGATTAGATGTAATTTATAATAAATTGTAATGATTTTTCAACTTTTAAAAACTTAATCAAAAAACAGGCTGTCATATGCTTTATCATTTCCACTGCAAAGTTATGTTTTGTTGCCTGATCCAAATTAAATTAGTTCTTTTCATTCTGATTTACTTTTCTTTCATTTTTTTGTTTATTTAATCCACTTGTGAAACCACTACCAGTGCTGCATCACTGAAAGGCTATTAATAAAAAGACAGAATTGTTAATAAATATAACTGGTTTAGAAAATATAATTATAATTGGATTGCTATTGTAATTAGATACGATGTAATTGTTCATTAGATAAAATGTACAGGTAATTTCATTTTAAAAACCAGACAGGCAACATCCAATGAATATTGTAGAATAACGTTCATTTTATATTGTTAATGTATTAAATTGTAACTCGCATTTCATTCATGTTTGGTGTTCTAAAAGAAGTGTATTAAAGGGATGGGCATGCAAATAGGACGAAGGGCCACAGTATATTTTTGATTTAACACCGAAGGCTTCACCTATTTTTCTTTTAGAACTAGAGTACATACATGGTGTACCGCAAGCATTCATTTTTTTTTTAAATTGTTACATTATAAATTCAATAAATAACAATAAGATAGTGCACAGGAGAGGAGTACAATACTACACCACCCCACATATACTGTACTGTCACAAGTATGTTTAACAGTGAACACAAGCATAGGGCCTAGTATAATTTTATTTTTTTAAATAATATTATGGATACATGATTTAACAGTCCTAGCGAGTATATCTGCAGATTGCATTACGATAACCCCAGAGAGGTGCGTAACTCTGGTACTCTGGTCTCTAGGCTAAATGGAAAAACCATTTGTAATAAACGTCCATGATAGGTCGCATGTAAGGCCTGGAGCCTCCCAACAGTACTAGGCAATATAGGGCTAGGCTATACCTGATCGTGAGTGACAGGCATTCACATTATGTTCACCGTCCTTGAATCTAGGCCTGAATCCATGTCAAACCGTTGATAGTTAAAATATTGATACTCTAGATTTACTGTGTGATTGGTATTTTAAAATAGAATATAGAACGTTTCAATCATATTTGCAAGATATTAAAACAATCATCGCGATGTAGGTCCCCATTTATGTTTCTGTAACATTTCGGTGGTATAATTTAACTGTTCCCTGGTTTGATCATGGTATAATACGATGTCGACCACCATGAGAACACGACAGCGAGCATGCGCAAAGCAATTGTAATTAGTTGTAAATTGTTTATCAGTTGATTATGATAAGAGTGGCGGTATCGCGGGTTATAACCTTTGATCTTTGGTTCAAGATGTTTCCATGTAATTTCACTGTTCCTCGGAATGAGGTATATAAAACAAATATTGACTGTTCTAGATTCAGGGAACGGTGAAACCTATTGCCCTTCGGTGATGTGGAGCCCGTAGCCTATCTTCCCGAGGGCCGACATCACCTTAGGGCAATAGATATTTGTATACTAGTCACTGAATTAATACTGAATTCTGCATTAAGTATGTTCAAAGAGGCATAAAAATAGTTATCATAAAGCATGTCTAAATGAGACAATGCCATTCCAAAACCAGCATACTATACTTGCCCTGATAATTAGCATAATATGGCACTATTTTACACCGTAATTTTGTACAGAGAAGTTGTAATATGTTTACTCATAACATAAATTTTTATTTTTTTTTACCATGAATGCTGGTATTGGGATGGCATGCTCCAAATTCTTTCAGGTGGGAACACACGCCTTTAACAACATATAACAATAAATACCTGTTTGACACTAGCAATCTGGCCATAGATGTTGATAGTACATAGGACAGCATCAATCACAATCATATACAGTTTATTTAACAGCCTTTAAAATTTAAAGAAATAAAATTATACTCAAATTAAAAACAAAAACAGCAATAATTTAAGTTAAAAATAAGTTAATACTGTCTATATAAAAAATATAATTTATTGATCAGAAAGTTGATTTACAGATGCTGATTATTAAATGACATAATTATATTACAACTTTTAATTTTGTGACTGACTTGCTGTTTGATGATGTTATGAAGGATGTAAAAGAGAGCATTTACTGTAGTTCAGGCTTTATACCTTTTCATTATTAAGAAACAATAATTTGTAAATTAAATATATATTGTTGTTTCCACCATCGCCACTGCCCATCCTGTTACATTGCTGCTGCCAAAGCTGCAACCACTACTGTCACATTCAATTTATAATATCATATTGATATTTGGCATTTTTCACATGGTTTGGTGAATTTCATTGTTTTTATGTACAATTTTACAATGCATTTTCTGTGTTGAGCTAATACTTATTTAAATTGCTTTTAAGTAAAGTTAGGTTTTACTTAAATAAAACCTAACATTTTCTCTTCAATTAACGGATTGCTTCTATATTCTTTGCTTATGCCTATACATTAGTTGGTACAGCAATTAAGATTTTTGATGTAACATGTATGTAAATCAGCAAAAATATAATAGAGCGGCAGCCAAGAACAGTTTGATCAAACGAACAAAATACCAATATCCGAGTACAAGAACATTTATTATGTAACGTAACATATCAATATATGGACGTCTGCTGGGGACGCCCTGCTGGGTGTGCCCCCTAGAGCACCAATTAAGGGGCTGAAAAATGGGCTAGATCATGTTTTGAAGATACCACATAAAACCAACTTAAAATTAACAACTAAGTATAAAAAGTGTATTGCCAGACAGATTATCCGCTGGATATGTCCCACCAGACACCCCCAAAAGGGGTCCTAAATTTGGGCTAGATCATGTATTGGAGATACCACATAAAATTGACTTAGAATTAACAAACATACTCTACTAAGTATAAAAAGTGTATTGCCAGACAAATTATCCACTGGATTTGTCCCGCCAGACACCCCCAAAAGTTGCCCCTGTGGACACTGTGATATAATTAGGCTAGATCATGTATTGGAGATACCACTAAAAATCAACTTAAAATTAACAAACATACTCTAATAAGTATAAAAAGTGTATTGCCAGACAAATTATCTGCTGGATATGTCCCGCCATAGAAAAAAAAAAAAGGGGGTCCAAAATTTGGGCTAGATCATGTATTGGAGATACCACATAAAATCAAATTAGAATTAACAAACATACTCTACTAATTATAAAAAGTGTATTGCCAGACAAATTATCCACTGGATTTGTCCCGCCAGACACAGGGGTGGCGCCAGAGGGGGGGCTGGGGGAATATAGCATACTCTTTGCATACTCTTTGTTTCTCTTTATTCAAAATGTTTTGGTATTGGAAGCTGATATCAACATTAGAAAGCATAGCCTACATGAAGTCATATTATAGTAACTCGATGCCTATCAAATAAGTAATAAAAATTCGCCATAATTCATCAAATATCCGTGGCTTCCGGAAGCTTCGCCGCCTGGACCCTGACTGGGGGCCCTAGGCAGCCCCCCTGGCTCCCAGCCAGGTGAGACTCGATTCGCTCCACTAGCCCCCCCTCCCCCCACCCCCGTCGGGGCCTTTAGGCCCTCTGTCGGGCAGGTCCTGGCGCCACCCCTGGCCAGACACCCCCAAAAGTTTCCCCATGTGGACACTGTGATATAATTGGGCTAGATCATGTATTGGAGATACCACTAAAAATCAACATAGAATTAACAAACATACTCTACTGAGTATAAAAAGTGTATTGCCAGACAAATTATACGCTGGATATGTCCTGCCAGACACCCCAAAATTTTTTTCCCCCCTATGGATATGATTTATCATCAGCGTAAGCCCCACAGTAGGCCTAATTCATAATTTGATTAAGCTGGCCCCACAGCTCTTACTCAGCCGCTGTCAAAATTAAAGAAGTTGGATGTATCTTCTTTTTGAGATGACTATTAATTACGTAAGTATTTGTAATAAAACTAAACAGAGCGTAAATAATTTGGAATATTGTAGGATAACTATGACAAAAGTATAATTTTAAAAAAATCCAAAGTGGATATAATACTATACTTTTATATTTAAGGTTTGATAGGGACATTAGGCTGTGTTAATTGATACTGTTGGTCAAGACAACCTATCGGTAATTGGGGGAAAAAAATCCTATGGAAATCTTGCCAGGACACTGCTATCCTATGTCTGTAGCAGCCAAGGCAATGAGATTCATATATTGTTTGATACATATCGTCCTATGTCGCTGAAGGGGAGTGAGAGAAGACTACGTGGAGCCAATGACCATCCATTTGTTATTGCTGGACCAGAGCAAGCACCTAGAGAGGGCTGTCATAGGTTGCTACAAAATGGGATGTTTAAGGATCAGCTGGCAAAATTTCTCCTGAAAGAATGGCAAGAAGATCACTATGGTTTTCTATGGTATGGTGGCAACTGTATCCGACTCTCTTTTAATAAGCTTGATTTGAAGATGAATGTTGAAAATCCAGCTAATCTCCAGGGTAGTCATGAGGAAGCAGATACTCTCATTGCATTCCATCAATCTGGCACCACTGGAAATATAATCATTAGAGCCTCTGATACTGATGTCCTAATTATTCTCATTGGAATGCAAGGAAGACAGCTGACAAATGACAGACCTACATCATACAGTCGCATTATTATGGATTGTGGATCGGTCAATAGCCGTCGGTTAATTGATGTCAATAGCATTGTCACCACACTAGAGTCAAAGCAGGACGGATTAGCTGGATCCATGGCAGGTCTTTACGCATTTACTGGCTCAGACTTCACCACCGCATTCTACAGAAAAGGTAAATTGATGCCACTTAAGGTTCTCGTAAAAGACACAGAAGGAACACTTATTCAGTTCTTCAGCAAACTGGCTTGTGAAGATGATCCAGATCAGAGAAAAGCAGAACAGTTTGTTTGTTCCTCGTATGGCTTGAAGGGTGATGTGTAAAAGATGTCAATGAGGCCAGGCTCCTAAAACTGTGTCAGATGAAGGGTAGACTGGATCAGGTACTGTATCAGAAATCATTTCATATTGGAAGAAAATAAATATAGATAACATTACGTAACCTAATAACCTAAACTACAATTTTCCATTATAAATGTGCTTTTGTTTGTGGATTAACGTAAATTACCATTAATTAATAATATTCCCAGTGGTGTGTGAGTTTTAAAATGAATTGTGCACATTGATAACGAATTTGTAGTCTAAATATCTATTTTGTTTTAGGAGAACCCGATGTCTAATGTGAAGAGAGTAGACTGCGCACTTCTTCCACCTTGTGCGAAAACTGTACATAAAAATATGCAACGGGCACATTTCATCAGCATCCTGTGGGGAAATGCTGACTCTGCACATCCCGGACTTAGTTTGGATCCTCTGAATTACGGATGGAAGAAAAAGAATGGTTACTATACTCCAGACTGGTATTCGGGACATTCAATGCCAGATTATCTTTTTCAGGAAGAGGAACAAGAGGAGGATATTACAGTGAATCTCCAGAGTGTCCAACCAGATGTCGTCGCTGAGGAGTTTGATGATGATGATGATGATGATGGTGATGACGACGATTCATGAAGACATAAAGACTTGATAGCGACTTTACTTACTCTTTAGATTATAATTATAATTGCAATACCGATCATGTAAAATCTGTGGCACCTCCATTTATTTTTTTGTGGGGATTTACTTAAAACGAAAAAACTTTTAATCCAGTACAGTACCTTGATGTTTATGACTAAATAGGTCTAAGTATCTATGATCTGGAGGCCTTATGTAAAGTAACATTTGGAAAGGGTCATTGTGTTATTGTTTGCTTTGTGAATGTACCTATTCATTTAAACTTGGTTTCATGTGATGTACTTTCACCATCTATTTTAGCACACAGTGTTCACCAGGGGTTTATTTAAGAGCCGGCGGCCGGCGCATTCGATCGGCTACTACGATGTTTTCGCCAGCTACTTCAATCAATGCTGTACAAAAATAAATACAAAAACCACCAATATAAATAGCGCAACAGGCATGTAAAGAACCTTATTTACCTACACGAAGTTAATTTGCAATAGTATGCACTAATTTCGATGTTCCTTTCTGTTGAATGTTCGTTAAAATGTCTACCAATTCTCAGACTCCATGTTTGACTTTCATGAACTCACGGTGTAAACAAAGTTAAAGTTTAAAGTTCGACAGTCGCGCCTGGGTGAGCCCATCAAAGAAGCCACGCCTCCAAATCACATGTTAGCCAATAAGATAATAGAAATTTCTCCTCCATAGATGACATAGATATTTCGGAAATGATAAATAATTAAAAAAAAAAAAAAACCAACAGTGGCTCAAATTCGTTTAAACTCGGTGGCGGAGGTAGCAAGGCGAATTAAAACGGCAAAGCAAGCCCAAATCGTCTCAATTCACGACATCACATGAGACATTTTTTTCCAATGTGGTATCCATTCCTTTTCGATATCTGCGTAAATTTTTTTAATAGTAAAACTATTTTTTGCTCTCTTAGATGTTTTCTTCAACGCAGGTCTAGGGCACATAGGCCTAAATGGTGAATCCCCACAAATTTCAACATATTTGTGAAAAGTAAACAACTTCATCATTATAAAAATTGTATTTTCAATTTATTTTGGTGGATTTTATTAAATGTTTATAAATTTAAAAAAGAATGTATTTCAATTATTGAATAAATTTTCTGACCTTAAATTCCGATGTTGAGCTCGAAAAATTCGTAAATTCTAGGCCTATTCTAAGCTACTCAGTAAGTATACTAATTAATGAGGTTGTGATCATCACTGCATGTGATTGCACATGTGCAACCACTGTGCAGTGTGAAGTTCAAATGGGAAACTAATTTTCCGTACCATATGACATACCACGATGTTCAATCATCATCAATCAATGTGTTTGGATCGATATTAGGCCTACAGGAAAATAATTTGTTATTAATAAAACATTGATAAACATTGTTCATTTTGTAGGATGCTTGAATACCATACAAAATTAGGGAGTATCATATATGAGTGAGTAGTGTGATGTGTGTAAACTTGTCTCTTTCTTATCTGTGCCTGGGATAACCAGCTAAGTCCTGTCCTAGCAACTGAGGTAGGCTGCAGGCTTATATGGCGCCTAAGCCTGCCAAGGCCTAGATATAGCCTACACAGTGGCTGTAGGCCTATCTAACCTAGGCCTAAACTCACGATACGATATTTTCAGCTATTGTATGATATTCCTCTCATGAATTAAATTTAGGCTTTTTGAGATTCGCGAAAAATTAATGTCGCGAAAACGGCCAAAATTATCAATTCGCGAAAGTTTCTGGTTTACAGTATCTATTTAGGCTAGGCCTATGTATGATACAGTATATGAAAAAATATCAACTTTTTTTACAGCTCATAGTTGATTCTGAAAATTGTTTTAAAAAAAAATTATGTAGAGAAATGCCATCAAATGGGCCTAAAAAACTCTAATACCCTGGAGCGCAATGGCGCTTCGCCACCTTGAACCCCGACCTGGGCTTTTCCCCTGGACCCCGATGGGGGCCTAGGCGCCCCCCCCCCCCCCATACCCCCGGCCTATCACAATTTACTCTCCTGTTACTTTCAAATTTCTCCTGCTACTCAAATTCATAAATAAACCCCTGTTCACAGAGGGCAACTTTTGAGGGTGACGGGCAGGACCTATACAACGGATAATTTGTCTGGTATTAATACACTTTTTTATACTTAGTAGAGTATGTTTGTTAATTCTAAGTTGATTTGATGTGGTATCTCCAATACATGATCTAGCCCAATTATATCACAGTGTCCAGCATAGGGGACCCTTTTGAGGGTGTCTGGCGGGACATATACAGTGGATAATTCGTCTGGCAATACACTTTTTATATTTAGTAGAGTATGTTTGTTAATTCTAAGTTGATTTTATGTGGTATCTCCAATACATAATCTAGCCCAATTATATCACAGTGTCCACAGGGGCAACTTTTGGGGGTGTCTGGCGGGACATATCCAGTGGATAATTTGTCTGGCAATACACTTTTTATACTTAGTAGAGTATGTTTGGTAATTCTAAGTTGATTTTATGTGGTATCTCCAATACATGATCTAGCCCAAATTTAGGACCCCTTTTTGGGGGTGTCTGGCGGGACATATCCAGCGGATAATTTGTCTGGCAATACACTTTTTATACTTATTAGAGTATGTTTGTTAATTTTAAGTTGATTTTATGTGGTATCTCCAATACATGATCTAGCCCAATTATATCACAGTGTCCACAGGGGCAACTTTTGGGGGGTGTCTGGCGGGACATATCCAGTGGATAATTTGTCTGGCAATACACTTTTTATACTTAGTAGAGTATGTTTGTTAATTCTAAGTCGATTTTATGTGGTATCTCCAATACATGATCTAGCCCAAATTTAGGACCCCTTTTGGGGGTGTCTGGCGGGACATATCCAGCAGATAATCTGTCTGGCAATACACTTTTTATACTTAGTAGAGTATGTTTGTTAATTTTAAGTTGGTTTTATGTGGTATCTCCAAAACATGATCTAGCCCATTTTTCAGCCCCTTAATTGGTGCTCCAGGGGGCACACCCAGCAGGGCGTTCCCAGCAGACGTCCATATATTGATATGTTATGTTACATAATAAATGTTCCTGTACTCGGATATTGGTACCTTGTTCGTTAGATCAAACTGCTCTTGGCTGCCGGTCTATAATCCTTTTAAACATTAAGTTTTCGATCATATCCTAGACAGTATCAATAGTAATACAATGTTTTCAGACCATCCTATTATCACAAAGTTGACAAATGTTATCCAATTCAATCCTGTAATATCTGGGTTGTATACCCGTAAGAACTGAAACAATGAAAATTGTTCAGACAAGGCTTGCGGTACTTATATAAATAAATAAATATAGTCAAAACATTGAATGCAAAGAAAAAAATGCATATGGACGACGCAAAGATAGTAAATGAAATATAATGTAAAGAAAAAATGTGTAAAAGGCTACTCTGAACCTAAATCTAAACAGCAGTAGGATGAAATGTTACTTACTCAATATCCGATTTAGGTGGGCTAGGAGCCTTTGGACTTGCTCTACTCATAGGATAGGGACGGTGTCCACTGTTCAAGAAATATGTCCGAGCACAGCAAAGAGGAGTCCGTGGACAAACAGCTTGGAAAACCTGCAAAGCATTTTTAACAATATAAATTCACACATAGGACAGAAAATAATTTGAAACCTGTATTTGTTTAACAATTTTTAAGTGTTTGAAAATATTTTGTTAATAGCAAATGACTGGATGTATCCTTAGAATATATGTAAGCTAAATATAGTCAAATTGGCGTTTGTGAAATCGTAAGGTTAAGGCTCTATCACCTGTGCAAATTTTGCATGTTTTTCTATGATATCCTGCACATTTTAACATCTTTTCGCCTATCCAAGTCGTCTATGTTTGTGTGCGGTGCTGCTTTGGTGTTAAATGTCTGAAGAACGTGCATTTCATTACGTATAATTCCTAGGCCTGACAGTTTATACAGCCCATATTCTACGGTTGCTGTGCTCGCCGGACCAAACGCACTGGCCAAACAAGTAAGTGGCTCATTAAGAACAACAGAAACACAGTATGCCGATTTTATTGCCAGCTGCACAAGCAATCTGCAGTCTTGCAATACTTATTAAATACATCGTTCCTCAACTTAGTGGCCAATTATGGGCTGTGCAAAACTCAAGACTAATGGTCGAAAATCAATTAATTAACCCGCAATTACAAAAGGCTTTCCTTTCAGGAAAGAATGGATGTATTGAACACAATATTATGCTACATGAAGTGATTAGACATGCTAAAAGCAGATCCCGTACTGTTCATGTTAGCTGGTTCAACCTGGAAGATGCCTTTGGATCAATCCCGCATCAACTTATAAACTTCACTCTCAACAGATGCAATATTTACCCAAATGTCCAACTTTATATTGAGAATCTGTATTCCACAATTTCCGGAACGGTATCTACAAAACACTGGTCATCAGACCCATTTCTTTTCGAAAAAGGCATCTTCCAGGGCGACCCACTATCTCCCATCATATTCTTAATGTGTTTTGACCCAATAATTCATTTTATGGAACTTGAAGCCTCCCATGGGTATGACTTTGATGGCTCAAAAATAATTTCCACTCCTTTTGCTGATGATTTTTGTTTAATAACCGCAAATAAACGCACCTACCAACTTTTAATCTCTAGATTAAAAACTCTCACAGAATCCATGGGTTTAAAGTTAAAACCAACAAAATGTCGTTCATTGTCCATTGTCAGAAGGAGACCCTCCAATATTAATTTCGATTTAGGGGACGAACAAATCCCGTCCATAGAAAGTGATCCACATAAATTCTTAGGTCCAATTGTAACATTCAATCACTCCGAATCAGATGTTTTCACCTACCTTCATGATTTAATTAAGGAACCAATGTGCAAAATTGATAGTTCCCTTGTTCGGAACGAATACAAGATCAGGATGTTTGCACAATATGTACTACCTAGCCTTAAGTTTCACTTGACTGTAAATGACGTAGGTTGTAAAAAAATGATTTGGCCTCCCTCCATGTGCCACTCTTGCTTTTGTCAAGACGCCAAATGGACTTAATATACCTTCCATTTCATCAATGTATAAAGAATGTCATGTTATTGCGCACTTGTCTACTCGGGTCCGAGGAGATCCCAACGTAAACAATTGCCTTGATACAAGGGTTGCAAGGGAAGCAAGATGGACCCGTAGAAAGTCAATTACATGTCATTCTGAAAATATTATTGCTAGTATAATTTCTTCTGAGCAAAATTTCAAAGAAATGAAAAAGTTGGTTAAACAGGACTTGAGAGATGAGGTTCAAAATGTGAGGAATACCCATGTGAGGGGACTCCTGGTGCAGGGAAGGTTCTACGAGCTTCTGTCCATCTAAGAATCATCCAACCAATGGAAATCCTTAATTTACAATCTTCCATCCGGGATATTAAAATTCTTGTTAAACGCTCTTGGCGACACCCTAAACACACGTGTCAACCTTCACCGATGGGGGAAATCTATTTCTGAAAAATGTAAATTATGTGGGAATCGAGAGACACTACATCATGCCTTTATGCAAATTATGCAAAAATCCCCTGGACCAGGGTCGCTTCACATGGAGACACAACAATATTCTGAACCACCTGTCTCAGGTCATTCAAAAGGGATTCGATAGCATATCCTTCACTCCAATGATCCTCTCCGACCTCGTGGCCGGAGATTGAGATGTTCCCCACCGGACTACCATTCCATCCAAATGTACCGTGACAAACTTGATCCCGGACATCTGTATTTTTTGGAAAGATCTCAAAAAACTCGTAATCATCGAACTTACAGTTACATTTGAAACAGGTATTAATCAAGCTCACTCCTGTAAGGTCAATAAATATTCTCCCATTAATGGCTGACATCTCGGCCTCTGGCTACGAGGTTGAACTGATTGCTCTGGAGGTGGGATCCAGAGGGTATGTCTCCCCATATAATTTAAATAGACTTAAACAAATCTTAACAATTTGCAATAAATCAATCTCACTTAAGACTTTAAGGGATAATGTCTCAAAAATTTCTCTAGTTTCTTCCTTCAACATCTACTACGCAAAAGAACAACCTTCTTGGGTAAATCCTCCCTATTTCCAAATTAATTAGTTCCGTGCAATTCAATTGTATTTGTTTTTCTTTTTTACTAAATTTGAATGAAATTTTTAATTGAAAGGCAATGAACTTTACCGAATTTTTGATCAGAGTATTTTTGTATTTTATAAGTCTCTTGTTTACTTGTCACCTGCTTTTGTAACTGTTTTTTGTCTGTTTACCTTGTGTGTTCCTTTATAAGGTAACGACCTAGGCTTTGTATGTTTTCCTTTGTTTTGTTTCGAAATAAAGTGATTTTATACAGACACTATGATACAATTAAATTAAATTACTTTTTTAGAAAAAAAAAATATCAACAGAAAGATAAAGAAACATATAGTCTCTATATTTACATCAATTCTGGATATAATGTTTATATGTTTAATACAGGAGCTTTCATAAAGAAATGTTATATTTACCATGTGCTTGGCTGGTTTTCCAGCTGGGCCTGATGTCTTTAAAGCCATGTCTAAGTTACTAGCAATGCCCTGTTCTGCATCCTTTAGACAAGCTTTTGTGGAATGTGAGCCAAATATTAGATAAGGCTGCCTTGTGTCATCCATGCTGCTACTTGACACTCGTCCATGGCTGAAATAGCTTTGAATCGGCTGAAAGTAATTGTAAAAGGATTATGAAAAAATAATTTTTTGGTGCACATGGGACACTCATGTATACTGCCCTCTGGAGGTTGTATAAAGTTGTTGCATTCTTAATGCATGATTCTGAGTCGTAATTACAAAAATATTAACTAGCAGTTTCTAATAGAAAGTAAAATGCTGCGAGTATGCAATTCATGTAAATACTAATAGATACTTCAGTACATATAAGGGCGTACTGATTTTCAGTTTTATTAATAAACGTTAGTAGAAATGTATGATTTGGTGGCTTATAATGGATTTCAAAAATTTTGTTTACAATGCTACAAAACAACATAATAATATACTTTACATAATAATATTTATTGTTAACCACAATATGCTTCACAGTATTCAAATATGTCAAAAAAAAAGTTATTCACAATAGCCTTCACAGTATTTAAATCTGTTTTAACAGAAAAATATGTAAAACTTTTAAATATTTTCTCAATATTTAAAACTGTTTCAAAAAAGTGGCTAAATGAAAAACATGCCTCACAGAAATTAAATCTGTTAAAAAAAAAATGGTTTATACATATAGTGCTCCTCAGTATTAAACTCTTTAAATAAAATAATGCTTTATCTACAATATGCTTTTCAATTTTTTAAATAAATGCTTTATCCACAATATGCTTTTCAGTATTAAATTTAAATAAATGCTTTTTAATTTTTAAATTTGTTTAAACACTACAGTATTTAAACCGGTTTCGAAATAGTATCTTCATCATTTCGTCATCGGCCGATGTCATCCGATAACGTGCACCCTCTGTTGGTATTTGAGGTATTTTCCGCAGGATCCTCTGTTCCCTGGGTTGGTGTAGAAGTTCATCGTAATTATGTGATAGCTTGTAGGCTCCTTATCTCCATTTATCTAAACGAAAACATGCAACACCATCAAGCTCTAAACTGACAATGACCTGGATTGTGTGCAACCACCAAAAACCTGCAAACAAAAGTATATGTGTAAATTAACATAAGATTGAACCACAACATTTGTTACCAAATTAACACATATGGTAAAAGCTGTCTTACTAACATATATATTCAATATAATTATAGATTACTATTATTTTATGATATATTTTATTAGATGTTGATTTATTAGTAAGATATTTGGATATCAATATACACCTACCTCCAAATATTACGTTGGGCCTAGCCTCAAATAGAAGAGACTAGCAAGGCCTTCAGCCTAATTAATTATAAGTCCAACCATAACTAGCCTCAAATACTCATAAACAGGACACAATCACACACTCTTCTAGAAACATCTCTAATATAATGACCATAATCAACAGCATTAATTAGGCAATACAGACACATAAGTTTTTGAAAAATACAGTACTTACCAAATCAATTTCACAGGACACATGTGAAACTGACAAACTAACTATATACATGTGCAACCAACAATCTGCAAACAAAAGTACATGATGGTGTAAATGAATGTATAATCATGGAAAAAAATATTTATCGCTACAAAATTACAATATGGCGTCTATGTACCTGTACATGATTGTGTAAATTAACTTAAGATTGAAGCACAATGTTTGTTACCAAATTCACACATAAAAGCTGTTTTACTAACATATTCAATATAATTGCCGATTACTATTATTTTATTCGATACTTGGAGATCAAAATATACAACTACATCCTAAGTATAATCATAGAAAAAACTATTTATCGCCACAAAATCACAATATGGCGTCTATGATGAGCCTGTGGCCACATACACACATCAAAATAATCTGGCAATTTCTAATTATTATCAAATATAAAAATAACACCGTTCGTTTAGACACCAATCCTAGATCTACCCTAGGTAAAGAAGCTAATGAAATACTTAATATTAGGTTAGACCTAGCCTGAAATTGAAAGACTAGCCTAGCAACGTTCTGCCTAGGCCCTAGGCCTAATTATATTATAAAAAAGCACAACCATAGCTGCCCTAAAAATATCACAAACAGGACACAATCACATTGATCTAAACATCATTAAAATTATCATGACCTTAACACTTCTAAGACTTGACATAATAAATGTTTGAAAATCGAATACTTACCGATTCAATTCTAACTCCACCACACATTCGACACAGTCAAGCTCGAAACTGACAATGACCTGGATTGAAAGCCACGCCACCGGGACCATGTGGATCTCGAAAAGGCTCCGAAAAGCACTCAAATTTCATCGCACTTTTCAGCTGAAAACCGAAGACGATCCGACGCTCTCCGGAAAATTCGTCTCGAGTCCTGGACAAATCGAGATCTATACTGCCAAATTAGTGTCGCTGCTTGTCTGGTGACTCGCAGCAACAACAATAAACAATGAATTTAAGAATACTGTAAAAATGATGCTTTAAAATTGGTTTTGTAAATCTTTTAAAATACTTCAAGGTTCAATTTTTAGCATATTGTTCCACCTTTTTTAAAAAAAAAAATAATTTCTTAATAATTACCTCAAAAACTTTACTCTCTGTAATATTCTCCAGGGTGGAATCTTCCTTACTGTGAAATAAAAATGAGCAACATGCAATTTAGAGCAATATTGAAATTTTTTTAAACAAAAGTACATATAAATACTTTCAAAACAAAATTTAATGACAAAAAGGATTGACGTATACTGCAGTATATAAATACAGAGAAAAAAAAAGATCATTCCTTTGACCACCACGGCAAGCCCGTAGCCAGGATTTTGGTAGGGGGGTTCTTTTTGATGCTGAAAGGGCACTTGTGAGCACCATTGGCTAGGGCCAGGGGGGGCCGCCAAGGGCCCCCGTTGGGTCCAGGGCAAAAACAGTGTTATTTAATTGATTTGAGAGGCCATACATTAACAAAAATGTATATATTAAAGAGGTAATTTTTTGAGTTGGGAAAAGATAAAAAACAAAAAAAAAACTACTACTTTAGAACTACAGTATTGGTAATTTAACAACAGTAGCATGATACAAACTCCAAAGAATCCAGTATGGTTTATTCTTTATTTTTTATTTATATAGCACTTTGGAAGTTGTATCATACTATACTCACTTAAGACAATCAATAACAAAAAGAA
>NW_022745088.1:115382-124313 GCF_011630105.1 Anneissia japonica
TATGGACACCATCCCGGTATTTCTGAGTCAAGGTTTCGGGGCCTGAATTTTTTATGTTACTATAGAAGGCCTAACAATCAGGTATTAAAATAGGACTATTAATGATGATAGGCTCTAGGCTAGGCCTAAAGTGTAGGCTAGCCAGCCTTTGTTGAAAGGGCACTTCAAGAAAAGGGGGGTTCATTCGAACCCAACGAACCCCCCTGGCTACGGGCTTGCACGGATTGTGCTACACTTCAGCTGGTGTGGGTCCTCAAGGTCCAGCCTGTTAGGTCAGCCACAGAGAGCATTTTAAAGCTCTCTATCTGGTATGGGTACACCATGAGAGAGAAAAAAAGAACCTCAATAGTGCAGTTAGTGAAGTGTGCTTCCCACATCATAGGAATTGACCAGACTTTAGTAGAAATGATCTATGACCTTATCATTAAGAAGGCAATGTTGATTGATGGGGAAAGAAATCATCCGGCCAACAATTGTTTACTCTGAAGCAGAGTAGTCACCAATTAGTGACAAAGAAGAGCAAATCCCTAAGGTTTTTCATTTCCTCTGTCAGCACAATAAACAAGTCAATAGTTTGATTTAAATATGTAGAGTTTGTTTTGGCTGTTCTAAGGGATTAAAGAGAATTCCACTGCATGTGCATTGTACATGTACACATGAACAAGTACAATTTATTGAGATTTAAATACAAATATTTTTTATACATACAAAACCATGTCAATGTATGTAATGATAGACTGGCATTGACGCTCAAATAGTGGGAGCTTTTCTGTAACCATTTCCTCGAGTGAGACAGGGTCAATGAGGCTGTAGATACTGGTCATTACTAGACTCATGTCAACGACCTCATACTTCATTGTAAAAAATCCACCACTGAAATCAAGTCAGAACAAGCACAAGTTATTTCAAAATAACATATTAGGATACGTTTGGAATATTTAATGCACAAACTATACCGTAAACCTTGAACGGAAGCCCTATGTTTCTTTTGTTTACCACCTTTAGATAAGATTCTTTTCGAGATGGACTTCTTTTCGTGACTACTTTTGCAAAGGAAAGAGGGGGATTCTTTTCAAACTGAATGCTGTAAATTATGGTAATTACTACTATAAAACAATAAATAAGGCAACTGTAACTTCAGTCTGTATCATGGAGTGTATTAACTGCCATTAAATCACCTAAACTACAGTACTGTATAAACCAAGCATGTTTTTATTCTGTTTCTTTGAAATTTATGTACAGTGCATTTACTGTACTATCTCCAAGAAGCCCAGGGCTTAATTCTTTTCGATGCTATTTTTGCAAACTAAAGAGGGGGCTCCAATTCAAGATGGGCTTACTCTGGAGATTAATCCCACTGAGCTTCTATTCAAGTTTTTACAGTATTGGAATCATCTATGATATAAGATAAAAGAAAACACAATATTAATGACAAAAGTACACTAGGAGATTTTTTTAAGATGCTTGGTATTACTATATCCCTTACATATTGATTTCAGTAAGAGTGCCACAAAACTTGTAGCTTACTGGTTAATACAACTATAATGGCTAAGTAATTGTCTTTGTATATACTTATCTAACAGTTTTTTTGATAAATAAAGACTAATGTTATCAAGAAATTAAGAAAATGGCAAGTGCTGTCAACACAAATTAATACCAGGGAACAGTGAAACGACATGGAATGATCTTGAACTACTAAGGCGTGCTAATCCTATTAGGTACCTATTGTTCGCTATTGTTCTTGTCTAATAGCCCTTGCTGTATCCTAGTTGTTGATCATAAACGTGCGGTACCGACAGTCAAGCGACAAGGATGAAAGTATCACCACCAACGTCAGAAAATTTCTCTTAGACTTCAAACTAGTCGTTTTCTTTAAAAACTCTTGTGTTTTTTTACAAATATACAGCAATTTAATACGCAACGACTGGTTTAAAAGTACTTTACATGTTTTAGATGCGTTTCCTGTCAAACTTCATAGTGAGATTTAACTAGCGGATGAGAGTTGTACTCACCCTGGATGAGCTAGTCTGTCGCAGGTTAGTCCTCAGCAGTTTGCTGGTAACCATTGACACAGCTGGGTGGACTGAAGCAATGTAGCTAAAATGCCTTGGCTAAGGACACAAGTGAATCTGCACAGCGGAGACTCGAAACCCGGACCTTACGATTGAAAGTATCAACCTCAACCGCTATGCCAAACTGCCGCTACCAATGAGATTTAACTAAACAAGCAATTATAAGTCATTTTTTGGTAAGTATGTGTACTGGCATTGTGCCAAATTACTTACTTTTCTAGACTATATATTATAACAAGCCACAATTGCTTGTCATTCCGGTTTCAAGTCAAGTTAAAAGATTGACATTTAACTTACAAATGCCCTAGGTCTCTTGAGCAAGCAATTGTGGCTATCAGAGATATTCGTCCATTACTGAACTGATATTTTTGTGTCGGACTCGCGCGAAATCCAGTGATCGTCGGTAAACCTGGAGAACAGACCTACCTAGGCCTAAAGCCTAGCAGCTGTTGTAATACTCGTGTTCGTATATGGATTTTTCGTTTTCATGAACAGACACAAACTTGCGTTGCGATCGTTGTGATCGCTAGGTAAGGCCTAGCTTGGATAGGGCTAGATGTAAAAATTAGATTTTGGTAGACACTGCAGCCAACAACAAAGAAATGTAATTTCAATGGTCCCTGGTTTTTAGCTTATATAAATCACCTACGGCTAAAACTGCTTTTTTTTTTTTTATCTATTTCAGGTTAAAGTCAGAAAATGAAGACCAGTGAATTTTCTAAGGAAGCTGAAAATGGGCAGAGATGAAAGAGTGAGAGGTTGACTCTATAGCTCATTGTTTTTACTCCACTGCGCTGCCTTCTTGTCTCCTTCTCAATCAAAATAAGATTAGATGTAATTTATAATAAAGTGTAATGATTTTTCAGCCCTTAAAAACTTCATCAAAACCCAGGCTGTCATATGTTTTATCATTTGCACTGCAAAGTTATGTTTTCTTGCCTGATCCAAATTAAATTACTTCTTTTCATTTTGATTTACTTTTCTTTCATTTTTTTGTTTATTTAATGCACTTGTGAAACCAGTGAAACCAATTGTGAAAGTGCTAATAATTGCTAATAATAAAAAGACAGAATTATTAATAAATATAGGCTTAACTGGTTTAGAAAATATAATTTATAATTAGATTTGTATTACAATTAGATACAATGTAATGGTAATTAGATAAAATGTACAGGTAATTTTATTTTGAAAAATCAAACAGGCAACATCCAATGAATATTGTAGAATAACGTTCATTTTATATTGTTGCTATTGTAATAAATTGTAACTCTTTTCCTCGCATTTCATTCATGTTTGGTGTTCTAAAAGAAGTGTACTGCAGGGATGGGCATAAAAATAGGACGAAGGGTCAAAGTATATTTTTGATTTAACACTGAGGGCTGCACCTAATTTTCTTTTAGAACTAGAGTACATACATGGTGTACCACAAGCATTTTTTTTTTCCTGGTAATAGTTACATCATAAATTCAATCAATAACAATAAAATAGAATACAGGAGAGGAGTACAATACTATAGAAACACAGGCATGGGAGAACCCACTTGCCCCACGCCTGGGACAAGTGTTTTTTACGGTCAGACAACAAGAATTGTAGGGACCACTTGTCCGTGGACAAGCACTTTTAGAATAGGCTCCTTCACCATGTAATGCGTAATGCTTTCACAGTACTTATAAAAAATGTAGGCCTACTCAATATAAAATTTGTTATTTTCTGCAGTAAAGATTGAAAATTAATTCTTAATAGTTAAATGTTAGCCAGATATGTTGTATGTTTACACATTAGGCCTACAGCAGACCTACATATTTTCCCACAATATCGTACCTGTAAGCCGTCAGCAGCCTGAACCTGCTGCACGTGGTCTGTTTACAATATAAATTCGCACATGGTCTAGTCTATAAATACCAGACATATACCAAGATTTTGGGTGCACAACCATTAGTTGATAAGTGTAGTTGGACGACATGAGATGTCTGGACTTCAAGACTAGTAATCACTTTTGAGTACAAATATAAACAGTCAGCCATTAGGCTAAAAAAAAATGTTCTGGTTCTGGTCACACCAAAGTTACAGAATTGATCTATTTTTTTTTTTTTTTTTTTTTTTTTTGAAAAGCATGGAAAGTACAGAAAAGGTGTTTTTAGTATCTTTTTTATGTTCTGCTCATGCTGTACATTGTTGTCCTTCCACATTCCACATCCTCGATTTCGCTTCATTTGCCAAGGGGACCCTGTCTTAATTCATCATCATTATCATATTAATGGGTACGCTTTGAAAAAATCCGACGGCCAATGATCCCACCATAGCCGTGACTTTCTTCGATCCCTGGTGCAAATGTCCTCACCACTGCTTTAGGAGGACGATGGACTTTCATCACATACTTACACCCTCAGCAAACTCGCCGAGCTATGGTATCGCACGATAAAATGCCAAAAAGGTCCCTTATATTACGGTGTATAAGCTGCACCTGCGTATAAGCCGCACCCCTAATTAGGACGCAAATATCACCATTTTTTTTGTCACCTAGCTGTGTAAAAACCGCACCTATTTTTTAAGCCCCAAACTGTTCCAATAATTTTAATTTTTTAATTATTTTGAAACACTGACATTATTTACAAATGTTACAGATGACAAACAACTGGAAATGCGTGTAAACTTCAGGCTACCGCAATGAAAAAACGTATTCCTGCTCTGGGGAAATCCCCATTTCATGCTAGACGGTTGCGCTACGTTAAAATTTCAACATCTGTTTAGTTTAATAAAATCTAAGAAAATTAAATACTTATTGAGTATATTTATCTATTTTAAACAATCATTCTATTATTATGGTGACTATTATAACAGTCGTATTAAGCTTACTATATTGGTAATTCTAGGCCTAAGTCATGACTACTCACAGCCCATTGTGCGAAGCATGCACTCATCACGCACCACGTTTTATAAACAAAAACAGAAGTGGAGAAAATATCGTGCGATACGCAAGGTTTACGCATGCGCAGATGACAAATGCCTTTCTAAAGTCAAATTCAAGTAACATAATTATTACAACTTCAAGAAAACTTGAGTTTTTATAGCATAAATTAATTTCACAAGTATTTATTCTGAAATTTTAGCGGATCATTCTCTCTATAATGTACACAATCAGAAGAACCAGTCATATTAATTATATAAATCTATGTTTTTGTTTTTTTTTTGTAAACTGAGTATGCTGCATTAAAATTGTAACATTGTTGTACCATTCAGCACGCGGTGGTTGACAAACGTTATGTAGCAGAATTACAATCAAAACAAAAAGGCATTGAACCAGTGCATTTCATGTAGTGTACAGTATTATTTCTTTTCTAAAGTTATCTACTGTACTGCTATCGAGCCATATTTACTGTACATTGATCTGAGACTAAAATATAAAGGGACTAACTAACCCAATCCATCCATCCATCCACCAATCAACATGGCTTTGTATATAAATATGTTCAGTAAAGATAATAATATTTAAAACAAATTAAATAATGACAAAAAAAAACCACACACACAGAAGCTTCTTTATACTGTAATTGAAACATAATGATCAGATTTAATTTACAACGGCATACATCTAACATATCTTTTATTTAAATTCAACACAAATAGCTTGAATCTACACAGGGCCACCAAGAGAGGAGGAAAAGATCCCCAGGGCCCTAGTTTACCAGGACCTATAAAAATTGCAGGTAGCATTTTTTCCCCATATATTTTTCAAAAATAATTACTATCATGGGCCCTCAATAATGTTATGGGGCCCCTAATAATGGGCTCCTCCAGATTGACAGGGCGCCATCAAAAAAATTGTTTGCGCCTTTGCGCTATCTTTCTCACGCTTCACGCTCGTAACTGGAGGCCCACACCGACCCTTGTGCCTGTTACAGTTTCCCCTCTTGGCGGCCCTGAATGTACATAAGGAATTATACATACAGTATACACATCTTGTGTAGACCTTTTTGTATTTGCAAAGGCCATAGCATCAAAAATATTTCATATCTTGTGAAAAGGTTTTTCAAACAGAGGATAAAAGGATTTATTTACCTTTAATGTATCAGCAATCTTTTAATAATACATACAGCATTATAAATAAAAACTAAAGATTGATAAACAAGTAATATAATTTTATATTTTAAATATATTGCTATATAATTAATTTAGTAATAGTTGTAATAATGTTCTCAATGTTATGCATCTATTAAAATTGTTATTCTTTATTTTTACAATTGTTTTTTTTTTATATTGCACATGCTGCCAACATTATTCTCTTCATTTACTTTTCTGAATAATATTCAAGTTTACATTACAAGTGGTAACAAACTTCAGCACCAACTCCTGTATACCAAATCCTGTAGGCCTACAGTTACCGTTTTTCAATCATATGAAAAATCTACTCATGACTATCCTAACTTACATTCTGTGATATTTTGTTTTGGTTTCTCTATTTCTGGTAGGGGACGTCTACGCACACTTGGTACTGTTTCATCTGCATTTACTGGGTCAGGATATTCAATAGTTTCCAATAACAAAATGCTATGAAAAAAAGTATATATTGTATTTATTAATGATTTGTACGAAACACAAAAATCTCATGCATATTAGTTTTAGAGGCAGCTAGGCTAAGGATTTAAACACATTTTAGGGCCTACATTGGCCTAATTTATAAGCTGCCTAGGTAAGGCCTGCATTGTCATTTACTGTTGAATATTTTCCTCAATCTATTTATAGATCACAATTTATTAGAAAAATTAATACCAGGCCCTATGTCCTGAGATCAGGCGCGATCCATCGCGGAATGCAGCTGCTGAGGTCGAATATCTTAAAATGTAGGCCTAGGCATTGGAGAAGATCAACATCGGAATAGGCCTATGGCTAGGCCAACCCCGACGCGACCCGATTATTTTTGTTGGCCTCACTTAACTTAAATAAATGAAATCCTACCGTTGAGCTGTATGCTTGTTTACCCTGTTGAAATATAGGACATGCCGTCTTCCACAAGCCATATTCCATTGACAGTAGGCCTAGGCAATTTTTTTTTCTCTTTTTTTGCTTCATGGTAAAGGTTTCCTACTGCATAGTCATATCATCGACGTCGCTTCTCGCACTGCACAAACTCGTAACTCGTGTGTGTTTGTGTGGAAAACGTGTTTGTAAACAGCGCGTATATGCCTTGTTCTGATTGGTTACTTGGAAGTTTGATTGACAGCCCGGAAAGGTCTATTGCCTTGGTCAAACCCTCCTTGGTCAAACCACAGGAATCAATGTGTGACACTGTAAACAATGTAATGTAGTACAAGAAAAAAACAGAATTTCTGTTTGCACAGTGTATTTTCTTAAAGTCTCTGTAGGAACATACAAAAAAGTCTGGAAAAATCCACATAGGGGAAGTGTGTTTTTTTCAAAATGGCCGCCAAAAATGGCTAGTTTTAACCAAAAATTGAAAAAAACTTGGATCTTTTCAACATATTTCAGCATTTTTTTTTCTAAAATATATTTACAAATCCTAAAATTGTTCTGATGCATACAGGTACACTTATTTGATGTGGGTATCATTAATTTCAAGATGGCTGCCACAAATACGACAACCTATTTTGTGATGTATGCATAATACGCCAGGCAGCTATAGTGCCATATGGACGTTTGTGGACAAAAGCACCAACTTTTCACATGCTCCTTATGGTCATAGCATTCAATTTTTGATAGAAACCATTTTATCGGAGGTCATTATGGCAGCCAGATTTAAAAATGGCCACCTTATAAAACCTATGTATCTTCATGGCATTATTTCCTCTTCTAACTTGGAATTATAATTCCAGTGTCTAAATGGTTAAGGAATACTAGCATGCCATTTTTGACCTAGTAAGATTGTTCATTTAAGGTAATTATAATTTAAGCTCATTAAATGAATAATCTGAGCAGATTGTTCATTTAAGGTCATTCAAGGTCAAATATTGTATGGAATGCTAATAATTACCTGTCATGTTTTACATCTGAATCATACTAAAGCTCTCGAAATTCATTTTTTTTTACAAGAAACTACATTTATTTATTCAAGGTAATTTTGGCAGCTATCTTTAATTTCAAAATGGCTGTCATGCAAAAACTATTTTATTAATATCTTAGCTTTTAGAATCACTTTAAATTAGAATTCTGATGTTTAAAACTATGTTTTTATGGTCAAGAAAATATACCATTTGTGACATAGTCAGATGGTCATTAGGATAATATATAGGTCAGTTAAGGTCATGGCCTTGGCCACCAAAATGACCTTGAATGAAATATTGTAGTTCCCATCAAAAAACTGAATTCTAAGAGGTTCTGATGTAAAACACGAAAGTTACTGTAGACCTCCGTGTTTATTAAGATTCCATAAATATTTTACCTGATAATGACCTTGAATGAGCTTAAATGACCCTAAATAACCTATTTACGACAATCTGACGCTGTAAAAAATTGTATATTATTTCTTGAACATCAAAACATATTTTTTGATATTAGAATTATAAGTTGAAGTGGTTTAGAAGCGGAGATATAGATAAATATATGTTTTATATGGTGGCCATTTTAAAATCCAAGATGGCGACCGCTTTTATAAGATATTAGCATTATTCTATAGAGTAATACATGCATTGGTTGCTAATATTAAAAACCTTAGTGGTGATCTAAAAAATTACAGGTTTATCCATAAATATGACATATTATGATGACATTACGATTTTTTTCTCATTTTTTTTAAAATCTATTTTGTCGGCCATTTTGAATAAAACGCATTTCCACATATTTCCCCTACCTGGATTTTCTAGACTTTTATTATGTTCAAATAGGCACCGTATAGAAACTGTCT
>NW_022745088.1:124560-135279 GCF_011630105.1 Anneissia japonica
GAGGTGGGTTCGTCCAAACGTGCTGAATCCCCTGGATCGGCCAATGCACAGACGGTGACACCAAAGTGAAAGATATGTTGCACCCTGTTACCAGGCGCCAGATCCTTGAGTTCGAAATGTTATGGTACTGTATTTTTACAAGGATTTGCATTCTCACAACAGAAATATCCATGCTAGAGGCAATATTCTTGGTACAATTTGTTAATAATGTTAATATTCAGTACATTTCTGTTGTGTGAATCATGTATTAGTTACTGAGCCTGAAAAAGTATCCCAGTTTTAGTATGGATGCCTTATGGAATACCATGATGGTTTTGCTAGCCCTGTGCACTGTAGAAAAATACATGTTGGCATAAATACGGTGTACCAAAGAAAGTGGTATAAGAATACCATTGAAGTATCACTCAAACAATGTACTATAACACAGTTGTAAAAAGTTAAAAGTAAATTCTTGCCGAGCCATGGGGCTCGTAGGGCTGGAGCTTATCCCCAGTTTCAATTAGCGTCAAGCAAATAAGAAAGTGATGCTCCCCATGGGTGGAACACTGGTCCACTGCAGGTTACTCCCAGTAAATTGCTGGTACCCATTTACAGCTAAAGTAGGTAGACAGAAGTAATGAAGATAAAGTGTCTTGCTTAAGGACACAAGCGAAATGCTTGAGGTTGGGAAACCAAACCATTGCCACTGTGCCAAACCGCCCTCACCTAGATGTGTATAAGAGACAGGTATATGCCTTGTTCTGATTGGTTACTTGGAAGTTTGATTGACAGCCCGGAAAGGTCTATTGGGCTAGCAATGACCTAACCTAGAATGGATAAGCCTTAATGTTTTATGTCCGGTAAAAAACTTTTAAAAATTGATGCGCAGTGTCTAAATCGACGCACGCGCAGACCAGAGACAGAACATTTATTTTTTTTGGCCTTAGGCCGACTTCAAAATAGGACTAGTCTATTTCGTTTGCGCGTGTGGGAAAGGCAATCTAGGGTTGTTAAATTGGGATTTAAAGTTGTTAAAGTAATTTGAAAATGATGATTAAGTGATGATGATAATGTGCATATAAAATCCAAATCTTGTAAAATTGAAGTTAAAAATTGAGGGTTTAGGGCCTATAAATGAATCATTTTCACGTCTCAAAAATTTCGCCATCTCGGAGATTCTCTAGAAGGGATTCGTCCCCTCGGCCCATGCTTAGAATTATATAGGCCTACAGTGCTTGTCTTTCGTTGAGAGGTAAACAATTTTTTAAAATTTTGTAATAAATGAAAAGATGATGTGTCAGGCTGTAAAATATTCCCCGCAAAAAATATTAGGCCCAGAAATCCGTCGTCGTCCTTTTAATTCTTCCAAATTAAAAAAAAGAAAGAAAAACATTTTTGTGTGATCAATGCCGTATGCATGTAGGCCTTTTAATGTTGTAGGGCCATAGCAAAAATACTTTACTTTTGTGTTACTTTTTATGATTATTGCGCAATAATATTGGGACAAGTAAAATTGTCTTAAGGACAAGTGCATTTTTCAAAGGTATTTGTCCGAGGACAAGTGAAAAAATATGAAATTCCTTCATGCCTGCAACATAAACCACCAACTCCCTGCATAAAATAAAAACACCATCCCACAAGTATGTTTAACAGTGAACACAGTCCCAGGGCCAAATATAACAGTCCTAGCGAGTTATATCTGCCGACTGTATTACGATAACCACAGAGAGGTTGGCAACTTGGTACTCTAGGTCTCTGGGTCTCTAGGTTAAACGGATAAAGCATTCACAACAAACGTCCATGCTAGGTCGCCTGTAAGGCCCAGAGCCTCCCAACAGTACAGTACTAGACAACATCGGGCTAGGCTATACCTGATTGTGAGTGATAGGTGTACACCCACGTTCACCGTCTTTGTATCTAGGCCCGAATCCATGTCAAACTGTTGATAGTTAAAATATTGAAACTCAATATTTACTGTTTGATTGGTATTTTAAAATAGAATATAGACTGTTAGCCATCGAGCATATTTGCAAAATATTAAAACAATTGTCGCGATATAGGCCTAGTCCCCATTTATCGTTTCTGTATAACATTTAGGTGGTGTAATTTAACTGTTCCCTGGTATGATCATGGTGTGATACGATGTCGATTACCATGAGAACACGATGCAGGAATATTAGATCGTGTAGTTTACACAATAGCGAGCATGTGCAAAGCAATTGGGTCGTCGTAATTAGTTGTAAATGGTTTATTAGTTGATTATGATAAGAGCGGCGGTACCGCAGGTTATAACCTTTGATGTTCGGTTTGAGATGTTTCCATGTAATTTCACTGTTCCCTTTTAATACCAAGTCAAAACCAGGGGTTTCAACTAATGCTGACACATGGGCTTCTTTTCGAGACTATTTTTGCAAAATAAAGAGGGGGGAATTCTTTTTAAAATAAATGCTGTAAAGTTCAAGTAAGCAATTAAAGGTTAATGTACATTAAATTTTATTATTTGTTTCATTTTTGTAGTATTTCTAAAACATTTTAAAATTTCAATTACAAAATAAACTAATAATAGTAGAAATAATAATAATAATAGTTTAAAAACTTCAATTAAGACACCAGACTGCTATATGGTAAAACTTCATCCAACTTACGCGCCAAACTCATCAAGGCCATGGGCTTGAACCAGCGGCCATTTCTCAATTGTAAATGGGTCAAACTTCTGTTGGTGACCTAGAAAAAAAGGACAAGAAAACAAGTATCATGATAGTTGAGCTAACCAAATACAAACCTTGCTAGAAATTGCAGTACAACTTATACACAGCAGGGGCAGATCCAGGATTTGAATCAAGGAGATTCACAGTAGGGTATCCAGGAATCTGAAAGTCTAGACCGCCTTTATGATTATGAAAATTTATGATTATGAGACCTCTAATAGCCAGAAATGGCACTCTCAGACTCAAATTTGTATATAAAAGTAGCCCGGCCCCACTGAATCCACCAACTGCAGTATTTCTTTTTGAGTTACCTCATAGAGGTGGGTTCGTCCAAACGTGCTGAATCCCCTGGATCGGCCAATGCACAGACGGTGACACCAAAGTGAAAGATATGTTGCACCCTGTTACCAGGCGCCAGATCCTTGAGTTCGAAATGTTATGGTACTGTATTTTTACAAGGATTTGCATTCTCACAACAGAAATATCCATGCTAGAGGCAATATTCTTGGTACAATTTGTTAATAATGTTAATATTCAGTACATTTCTGTTGTGTGAATCATGTATTAGTTACTGAGCCTGAAAAAGTATCCCAGTTTTAGTATGGATGCCTTATGGAATACCATGATGGTTTTGCTAGCCCTGTGCACTGTAGAAAAATACATGTTGGCATAAATACGGTGTACCAAAGAAAGTGGTATAAGAATACCATTGAAGTATCACTCAAACAATGTACTATAACACAGTTGTAAAAAGTTAAAAGTAAATTCTTGCCGAGCCATGGGGCTCGTAGGGCTGGAGCTTATCCCCAGTTTCAATTAGCGTCAAGCAAATAAGAAAGTGATGCTCCCCATGGGTGGAACACTGGTCCACTGCAGGTTACTCCCAGTAAATTGCTGGTACCCATTTACAGCTAAAGTAGGTAGACAGAAGTAATGAAGATAAAGTGTCTTGCTTAAGGACACAAGCGAAATGCTTGAGGTTGGGAAACCAAACCATTGCCACTGTGCCAAACCGCCCTCACCTCCATAGTTGAGTCACAGAAAAATACAGTAAGCAAACCATATTAAATGGAATGATGCATCAAAGAGAATATAAATCATTATGAACAAACTTACATTTCAACAAAAACAAGATGCAAGAAAGGAATGTTCTGCTTCTCAGTGCGCAACCATTAAACACCTAAAGTTCTGAATGCAAGAATTGTTTAAAGCAAAAAATTTGACTTATCAGCCACAGCCACCACACACACTAATATATAAACTGAAACATTTCCATTCTGTATACCAGATTTTTGTGGTCACCTTCATATGAAAGGACAACAAAAAATGTATAATGTTACTGCTTACAATACATAATGTATAGAATACCCAGAATATGAACACATTAACATGCCATTTATTACCAACATTTTTGCTCACCATGTGTGCTGTATGGAACACCAATTTTCAAGCAGTTTTGATTCATCTCAATGAAACTCTTAATCTTGAAGTTTTCTGCAGCTTCATCCTCTTCAAACTGAAACAACACATAATACAAAACAATACAAATCAAAATATTTTTCTTCTGATATTTGTGTAACCAACTTACTTGTACATTAGAAAACATATTTCAAAATAAAAAATTATAAATAACATATACTGTACCTTCAAATAATAAAGTGTGTGTTTTCTTCAAGTTCTCTTTTTTTTGTGTTTCTTTGTGTTTGTGAGGATTGGCCCTTGATGGCACTTGTAGCACTATAAAAAAAAGAGAAATTAAGATTGCTTTCTAGTACTTGTTAATTTTGTTTGATTATATTATAAGAGAAAGAAAAGAAATAAAGAACATGTGAAGAGGTTTAAGTCAAGCTTATTTCTTGAATAGAAAGAATTAATGTAGTATCATTTTTTTTCAAGCTTTAATTGTACACAAATCTTAACTGTCTTGCACATGGCTTTACTTACTTGAAAAATAAATTTTTTAAGCTTGAGAGATTTTTTTTTTTTTTTTTGTGTCATTTTTTATTAAATGTGTGCTTTTTTTTAAATCTGTCAATGTATATGAAATTACTGAAGAAAAAAAAAATAAAGACAGTCTATATTATTTATAATATTGCATTGTTTAATATTTTGAACTGGATGAGTGAGGTTCACAAACTTTTTGTTTATAGTTATTAAGTTCACTTTTGTGTCCTGGCCCACTCATTCAATCCACTCCACTTGTATTCCATATACAGTATGTCCATATATATATACTACCATTGTATTGTACTTTTTTTTTTTCATGAATAAAGAATAAGAATATTATATTTGAACACACCTCATTTTCAGTCATACAGTGTATTTGGAGGTTCTGCCATGAGCTAATGTAAGGCAGGAGGTAATGATAGTTGATGGGGTTACAATACACATGAACACTGTCTTTCTTGATAAGAAAAATAAGGTCTGAAAAACAAAACATATAATTAACATTATAATGACTAGCAATATACAGTAAATCAGTGCATAGGTATATGCTCATTGGTTACATTTCTGTGTACACCCGTTTCCAGCCTCAACCAAGCTAGAAAGAAAGACTAAGCCTACACAGATGTAGTTAAAAACCATTTTATAATATGGGTATAGTCGCACAGAGATGAGCTTTCACACACCCAGTTAATCCTACTCATGGTAAATATTGGTGTTCATATTAGTATAGTAGAATTAACAACACATGGTTTTTGCCTTCCTTATAGTAATATCTTTTTAATCAGTGTATTCATGAATGTACAATGTTATTATAAACAGCTAGTTAAGGAGGAATTATTGTATCTTAACTGTCATCTTGTAATAAAGCTTATTGTAAAGATCACTTTGATGTTCTGAAATTGTGAATTTTTTCATTCTGAGGTATAATGATATCATGTACAGTACTGTATCAATGTGATATCAACAACCACCCTAAGAAACTGTGGTATCGAAATGCAGTTGCTTAGTGAAGATGATACAGCACACAAAGCCCATGCTTGCTCAAGTTTAATAGATCACAGCAGAACAAATGACAGAAGCACAAGGCACACACATTAAAATTCACTCACCATCAATCGTTTCTTCATCGTAGCCAGAACTAGAAAACAGAAAGAATCTTATGTGTGAAACGTAAAAAAAAAAAGAGGAATGTCAATTTTATCTTAATAGGGATGTTTCTTTTTACCATAATAAAATTATTTCAGAATTACACTATGCATATGCAGGCCTTTCACTAGGATTCTAAGTAGGAGGTAAATTTTCCAAAGTAGAAGGTGAGGTGCAAAGCACCAAGATGAGAGGGTTAGACCGTGGGTGGTGTCTCGAAAAACCCACCAAAAACAGGCTATTTTTACAAAAATGTTAATAATTGTCAACTTGGGGAAACTGTAACCAAAAAATGGAAATTAATCTTTAAATAAAAAATAATATTGCTGACAAAAGCAGTAGCCAATCACAGCACATTTACCATACCTGCTAAGTGCTGATATGATGCCGCCAATCACAAGCGTTCTTGTAAACCTGGCAACAAATGATGCTAACTCATGTTTTAAATCATTCGATTTTATGTGGTATTGTACCATCCCAAATGAAAATCGCAAAAGTTATCCTTGAATTTAAGAAAGGGAATGTCCAAAACGTGTATCTACAGACAATCTTATTACTGTACTTACTTCCTGTTCGAAAATCTTAGAAAGAATTATGTACACTCATACTCCATTTTTACTAATCATCAATATGGCTTTAGGGCAAAACACACAACTACTCATGCTATTTTATCTCTTATTAATTAAGTTACTACTGCACTTGATAATAGATTGCATATAGTTGGGGTCTTTCTGGACTCCCAAGGCCTTCGACAGTGTTGATCATGACATCCTTCTCCATAAGTTATCTAACTATGGTATTCGTGGCAAGGCCTTGGAGTGGTTCAGAGACTACTGTACCTCACTGATCGAATGCAGTACGTCCAAAATAATGGGGTAGAATCTCGGCGTAAACCTGTTGTTTGTAGAGTCCCGCAGGGATCCCTGTTAGGTCCCCTTCTTTTTCTTGTTTTCATTAATCATTTTGTTCGCTGTTCTGATGTTCTTTCATTTATTTTATTTGCCGATGGTTCAAAACTTTTTTTTCTCACAAGAATGCATCTGAACTAATTAGAATAATAAATACTGAACTCTGTAATATTATGGAGTGGACCCATGCCAATCGCTTACCTCTCAACGTTTTAAAAACCAGATTCATGTTTGTCAGTAACATTTTAAAACACCCTCCTGCTCCAATAATATCAAATGGTAAAGAAATTACAAAAGTTGAATCCACAAAATTTCTTGGAATTTAAGTTAATCAGCGATTGGCATGGGGTGATATTCACAATACCTGTAATATCATAGTATTTGAGCGTATCTCGCTTATCCTTAATCGGTCGTCCCCCAACTTTGAGTATGTTATAGCTCAGACAATTCTCTTTCGTAGATGTGACTTCTTTTTCATTTTGATGATGTCGTCATGGTAAAAATTGATGTTTTTTCTGACCACCCTCATCTTTCTTTCTTCAAAACTTTGATGACCCCACATCATAATAACTATTAGTCGTCCCCCAACTTTGAGTATGTTATAGCTGAGACAATTCTCTTTTATAGATGTGACTTCTTTTTACATTTTGATGACGTCGTCATGGTAAAAATTAATGTTTTTTCTGACCACCCTTATCTTTCTTTCTTCAAAACTTTGATGACCCCCCATCATAATAATCATTAGTCATTTCTGAATCATATTCAGTGGGCATAAACTTCAGGTCAAGGTTGAATATCATGTACCTTAATTTTCCGTTCACGCGTCTTAACGTGCGCATAAGCGTGTGTCAAAATTTATATATGCTTAAAATTATGCCCATTTTTAATCAGTTGTAATTTTTATTACATATTCTGAAAGCACATGAGTTGTAGATATGATTTTATAGATCAATATGGCTGATCGGACATTGTGATGTCATCACATTGTCATCTGAATTTTTTTTAAACGAATTTTTTATTAATGACATCATTATTTTTATACTCATTTGAACGTACCTCGCTTATTCTTGTTCGATCGCCTCCCACCTGTATGTAATTGTTGAGACAATTCTCTTTTGGAATTGTCCTTTCATTTTGATGACGTCATCATGGTCAAAATGAATTATTTTTTGGACCCCTCTCATCTCTCTTTCTTAAACTTTGTGAAAAACAGAGGGCGGCAGACTGTATTTCGACGCTATCAGACTGATATAATATAGTTCAAATGAAGAGAGAATTTGTGTGTCATTACCAACCAACAGGCATTTTTAAAATTACACTTAACAAGGTTCAATTTCTTGTGCAATTACCCTCCACGCGCATGTCGCGACGTGCGCGTTAAAATTTGAAGTTCTCAATATCACTTTTCAGATAATTTAAAGCACGTTTCAGGTCATTTTCAGCATTCCAAAACTTTCCATAATTTACACGCCGTACGCTCATTTCCACACGCACAGTGATGTACTGAAGCTAGAAATTACGTTTTGTTACATATTTTGGTTTCCTGACACTGTATTCATATCAGGATTCAAGATGTGTGCGTACGCATGTGTAAATCTTTTAAAATGTTCTAAATTACCCTTTTGTTAAAACCAATTGGAGCATATATTTTAGGCCATTTTGAGCATTTTAAAACTTTACAATCTGCACCGCGCGCACTTCCTAAGGGTCAAAGTGCGGTAGAAACTCGTCCTCGTTGGTGACGAGTTCGAATCTAGTTGGTGATTCGCATCTAGTGCAGATCACCTCCTCTTGTTATTGTCAGGATCTTCTTCATCTTTTTTTTATTCTTCTTTCTTTCTCCCCTTTACTTTTCGCACGATATCTCAAAATTGCCGCGAGCTACAGTACGCACAACGAACATTCAGCTTCTCCTGGATTAGTCACGGTAAGGGTTTCAAGGTGACCAATCATGCGTGACGTCATCTACGCGCAATTGCCATTTCGAAATTGCCATTTCGAAATCGTATTAAGTGAGCATTAACTTCAGGTCAATGTTTTAATGTAATGTACCCTAATTTTACGCGTGCGCTTTATAACGCGCGCGTATGCGTGCATCAAAATTTCAAAATGCTCGAAATTACGTTTTGACTAAATTAGAGCAAGGTTCAGGCCATTTTGAGCATTCCAAATTTTTTTTTATTTTCCCCTACGCGTGCAGCACGTACAGAAAGCGCGCAGCACGTACAGAAGCTAGACATTACGTTTTTTCACATATTTTGGGTTCCTGACATTGTTTTCACAAATTTCCATTCTTTTCAGTCATCTTATGGCCAATAGCAATGCCGTACGCGTGCATCAAACATAGGGATCTTTGTGCGCGTTTGTGCCAATATACCGTGAAAATATGCTAAAATCAGACGTACTTTTTAATCAGTTATAGCTCATCAGCTATAGAACATGAGATGTAGATATGATTTTATAGATCATTTTGGCTAATCGGACATTGTGACGTCATCATATTGCCATCTGAATTTTTTTAAATGAATATCGATTTATGACGTCAATATTTGTATACTTTTTTTGAACCTATCTCGCCTATCGTCTCCCACCTTCAAGCATGTTATAGCTGAGACAATTTCCTTTCTCAATGTTTCAATCATTTTTCACTTTGATGACGTCATCATGGTTAAAATGAATGTTTTTCTAACCTCTCTCCACCTCTTTTTTTAAAACTTTGAAGAGCCCGAGAGAGGGCGGCAGACTTAATATTTTTCTGTACAGTTTTAAAATCCTGGCTACAGTATTTTTCCATATTTCACTTTTAAGCGCTGCAAGAATTCTTTTGCCTGACAAGCTGATCACCTAACTCGTCCTCAGTGACGAGTTTAAATTTAGTTATTATTATTATTATTATTATTATTATTTTTTTTTTTTTTTTTTTATTATTGTTAGTATTTTATTATTATTATTATTGTTACTATTATCATCATCACTATTATCCTTACTGTAATGTGTCTTACTCTCTTAGGTCTTGTAGTTAAATTATAGTATAATATAATAATAATAATTATTATTATTATTATTACTATTATTATTATGACGTCATCATTATTATTATTATTATTATTATTATTATTGTTGTTATTATTGTTATTATTATTATTATTATTATTATTATTATTATTATTGTTGTTATTATTGTTATTATTATTATTATTATTTATTACGTACTGTCTGGATTTTCTAGAAAAAGATCTATTTAAAAACCATCAACAAGCTTTTGGTCAGATGTTGAATATGGTAGTGAACATGCTTTGGTCTTGCCAAGGAGTTTGTTTGTGATACGGAAAAGACGCCTTTGATCAGTGGCACATGCTTCGATTCGGCGTGAAAGAAATGCCGAAGAAGTGGGGTACTTCTTTTTGGGAAGGGGAGTATTGAACCTTTAAATGATATCATCAACTAAGGGTTGACTTGACACGAGGTAGCTCTTGGAACCTCGTTTGGAGACTTCTGTAGAGAGAGGACCTCCACCATAGGTGGTAGCTGTATCACCCACTAATGTAACAATGAACCACTAATGTAACATTAACCACTGTTGTAACAAAAATCAACCACTGTTGTAACAAAAATCAACCACTAATGTAACATTAACCACTATTGTAACAATGATTTAACCACTGTTGTAACAATTTCATTAACCACTATTGTAACAACAATTTAACCACTGTTGTAACAAAATTCATTAACCACTATTGTAACAACAATTTAACTACTAATGTAACAACGTACAATAGAGGTCTCCAAGCCAAAAGCTTACTTGCATTGTCCAATTAAAATTTCACATTTATGATTGTTGTGGCATTTAAAAAAATTATAATTTTCGTTATAGATCAGATTTATTAAAATGGTTTGAGACATTGTAAATATGTAGTTTGGATATTTAAACGTCAGTGTTCATGAAAAACAGTAAACAGCTTGGTTCCCAAATGTCTGTTTATATATATATATATATATATATATATATATATATATATATTTGGATAGTA
>NW_022745088.1:136313-138674 GCF_011630105.1 Anneissia japonica
TATAACCAAATAGTGAAGTGTGAAGGGGCGAAAAAGTATTATTTAATTAAATAAGGCTGCAAAAATTAACCGACTGATTGACAGACTAACAATGGAATGACCATCCAATCAATAAGAAACTGTCTGCTAAATACTAAACTAATACGACTAACAGAAATAGGGAAAATAGCATGTTAAACGTAATAGGGACTGTCCGATTGACCAACAGACATATACGCCCGTATTCTTAAAACGAACTTTAGTCAAACTTCGAACAAGAACTTCATTTAGTCTTAGTTGCAACTTGAACTTAAATTTGTATTCACAAACAACGTAGTAGAAGTTCTAACTACGACTAAATCAAGTCCTAGTTGTAGTTCAGCTGAAGACGACTGGTAAGCAACAACTATCAAACTAACCAATAAAAAGAGCTAATTTTATTAGCAGACGAAATTGTGGAGATCCGGTAATGCGGAAGAATATTAAATTGCCGTCTGTCTTTCAAAAACATATTTCCTCATAATTCATAATTGACCATTATTCGCCTAACTAATATTATATAATAATAACTATATTAGTCGTTAACATCAAAAGATAGAGAATTTGAACTGTCACTAAAAATTTGCTTTCTTTGGAGAACTATTATATTTGAGGTCGAGCGAGGGTGGCGCCATCTTTGTTGTTGTTACGGTGAATCTATGTGACCGCAAAGCGAGAGTATTTCGTGCAAATCAGGAACTGTTGCATGCGGCTAGCAAAACATGCTAATTTCGCCTTTTGGAAGCTAAACGTAATGTCCATTTTCTTGAACACACTGGAGATACATCAGACCTAATTACAATATCGTTTTTATTCATTTCACTTTATCGTAAGTTACAAAAAGCACGTTTTCATTGGGGTAAATATTTCAAGTCGGCGATTTAGCCTAACCCTAGGCTGACTAAAAAAATCGGACTGCGGAGGTATAATTTTAGGCGAGGTTCGCGTCATTTAGTCGTAGTGCTAGTCGAAGTTCGTTTTAAGAATACGAAATGACGTAACTTTTAAGTTTTAGCTCGAACTACGACTAAAGTTTGTTTTAAGAATACCGGGGAAAGAAGTTTGGAGATATTTAACAAAAACTTTATTCCGATGACATTCAATTTACACTTTTAGACTTGATTTACCCCAACCCGGGCAACATGGTGATGCATTAAGGCCTGTTTATATTTTGAAAATAACAGTCAACAATTAAAAAAAAGCAATTATTTGCATTAAAAAAAATTATCGTGTATACAATAAAAAATATTTTCATAAATCAAGCCAAATTTCTAATAATAATAATAATGAAAAAAACGATAAAATATAAAAATATTTTTTATCGTTAATCGTTATCATTTTAGTATAACTAGGCATTTATTTACTCAAAAAATTTTAGTACCACTGAGGATTAACATCCATCAAATTATTAGTGCCCCCTTAAGTAACCTAATTAGGACCATCCAGGCATCCCTGTGCAATTTGGGGTTGTTCAGACCATTTTTTAAATCTGACCTTTAACATTTATATCAAAATTCACAACATTTTCAAAAAGCCAACCATTTTTAAAAAGATTTTCCTTTCATGACCTTTCACCTTCAACTTCAGAAAAAATATTTACTAATATTTACAATGTCACAGGGACTATCCCTGTCCAAATTGGGCTTGTTCAGACTTTCTTTAAAATCTGACCTTTAACCTCTATATAAAAAATTATAAAATTTTAAAAAATGCCACAACCATCATGGCTTCGTCTGCGAATTCACAAGAATTGATCCAAAACCAACTTTTTCGAATTCACGAGCGAATTCATGGCCGATGGACCAATCACAAGGCTTAGATTCAATTTATGTCAAAGGTCAACAATAAAGTCATCAAAACAATGTACAGATGTGTGCACGATGACCAACAAGTCCGTTATATGCAACTCTGTAGAACAGTAGGCTACCCTTGTTTTAGATCTGTGACAAGTAAGCAAAAGATATATGTGATAATACTTGGAAAAGGATTTGCAGAGTTGTTTCCACTCTCTACCAGTATATTCAGAGATCCCAAGTTTGAAAACCAAAAAATAGGGAGATTTTTTTCATGAAGCGATCGCCTCCTGTAGCGACGCGCTGTGACGCCTTACAACGCGCTGTGCAACATGAAAGTATTACACAAAATGAAGAAAACAAACAATTTTCATCAATTTGTTTACTTTTATTTAACAATTTTACATTTGTTTACACATTGTAGTTGGCCTAAAATATAAATTTATAAATATTATTATTTATTTAGCATTTAGCTAGTAAAGCGTTCTTGGCAGCAGTCAACAAGGCTTTGCTTGGTTCATTGGCATGTTAGAGGCTATGGCTGATTTAT
>NW_022745088.1:138725-139330 GCF_011630105.1 Anneissia japonica
CACGTTTGCTGAAAAATAAAAAAATATATATATATTTTAATTTAGTTAGTAAATCATACTACATGTTTTAAGTCAGCATTTATATATGTCTAGCCTATAAGAACTGGTACATAATGCCATGAAAAAAAACATTAAATCCTGCCTCGCAAGGCTCCATCTATACGTGCGTAACTAGGCCTAATACCGCAGAGTCACAACCACCACTACACACACGCCCACCCAACACAACACACATACAGTACATACCCTGCAGTGTTGCAGATACAGCCTAGGCCTAAGCCCTACATGTATTTCGGGATCGATATTAAAATAAACTTCATTTTTCGGAAGACTGCTTAGTACCAAAACCTATTAACTATAATTTTTTTAGTATTGTTATTAAAGAACTGAAGCTTACTTGAAAGAAAAAGTAATTTTTATGCACCGATTCTGTTCCAAATCTTCGCGGCGAAAACTTCGGGCCCCATCCATTCCCAGGTGATTTCTAATTTCGTTACTATTTGTTGAAATTTATTTACTCAACTGACATCCATCTCATTGAATGAGGTCGGCCGGCACTGGATGCAAAAGATCGTAACATGGAGGATAAACAAGGCGGTTCTACC
>NW_022745088.1:142003-144896 GCF_011630105.1 Anneissia japonica
TATTACTGTGTTGTTGATAGTCTGTTACAGGGGCTTGCGAATCCAGATTTTTTTTTCAAACGCCGGGTGGGGGCACAACAGTTTCAAAATAGATAAGTGAGTAGCACATAACATTAATATGCATGGACATTTTTGAAATTTAGTGGCAAAACGGTGGGGGGGTCACATGCCTATGCCTCCCCCCCTCCCAACTACTGGATCTGCCCCTGTGTCACATTACTACATCAATGATTTGTGCACCTTCCGACACCATATACGTAAAAATAATTTAAATTTCTATGGTGAATAACAATTACAATTACTGTACATAATTAAAATATAGGCCTAAATCGTTAATCTACAAATACAGTTGCAACACTATAATTTAAATACAAATAGTAGTAGGATTTGCCAAGACTGTAATTCAAACATGGAATAATTATCAAAAAGTACCAAAAACATTTCAGAACTTTAGTGCACAGAGTATTTCTTGCATTTAAAACAAACAAATACAAGAATGGGGCGAAAATAAATTTGCGCTTGTTATAATTCGTACTAAATGCATCCGCTCGAACTGACATCCGCTCGAACCGTCATTCTCTCGAACTGCGCATGCGAAACTGGATGGTGTAAAAAGCATACAGGAACTACTGTACTGAGCGTAACAATAGCCACTGTGTTCTTATTAATTATTAGTTATTTATTTACTTATACCATCATTGTAGAAACGGTTGCGTTTCTGTAGAGTTTTGTAATTGAATATAGGTGGCGCACAGCGAAATGCCCAGTTGTCAGAACCACGCTAATGATCATGTTGCTATGAGGATTGTGTATGTATAATGACAGGAGCAAACGGTACATTATTCGACCGTTTCTAAAGTTATTGGTTAGAATCCTAACCAACAGATTAAATGTAAGTTTATAAGAGTAATTTGTAGGGCAGTGATGATAATTGGTTTACAATAACAAGAGGTGGGAGTATCTCTCCATTATAGGCCTAGACCTAGCTAGGAATTACTGTCATACACGGTGAGGCAGATGTGCGTTGTGTGTATTACTACAGTACAGATAAAAATTACTGCCTTCGTAGCACGCGTAGCTACGCGTAGATAACGCGTAGGATTTGCGTAGGCAATGCGTAGGATTTGCGTAGCACGAACCGCTACGTAGCGATCGCTACGCGTTTTAACGCGTCGTAATGCATCAGCTGTTTAACACATTATCATTCGCCTATATCACTGCCTACACAAGATCTGAACGTTCGTCGGAACAGACGTACAGTACTGTCTCTAGTAAAATGAATGTAAAGAGAGTTTCTTTAATTAGGCGTTTAATATACGATAATCATATGAATGCTTTAATCTGCCCTTTCTAGGCCTAAGCCTAATAATATTTACCGGCGGCTTCGTCAATTACGTAAGCCTAGGCCTGCCAGTGCCTACCGACAGCGCGCCTACCGACATTGTCATTGCATTAGGCCTCGTCCTTAAAATAAATCCCAGAGGTAAACAACATGTCCCATCAGCCACTATGGGAAAACGTGCAGAGTGTGCTATTTGATGTCCGTAGATGATTTAAATACAAATTGTTTCGCCTTTCTACAACCATCTATCTTGAAAATGAAGATCGCGCATAAACTTTGAGACCCACCGTCTTTTTACTGCTGCGCAACAAAAAACACATGACACATGGTACCGTCTGGGCAAGGCCTGGGCGGCGATTGGTAGTGGAATCCCGGAAGGTTTGTATTAATTAATTTTTTTTTCTATTAAAAGTTGGAATGCTAAAATAATTCACGTCAGCTTGAATAGGACGAGATCACAAATGAATCAACTCCTCATATAAGCATGGAGGAAATATATTAAGATGATAAGGCAGGCTGATATATTTTTTGTTTATAATTAATTTCACTATCTAGTGACGTAATACAGTAGACTATGTAGTACATAGGGTAGTCCTACACAATTCTTCATAATCCCATCATTCCATTTAAAATTAAATAAAATGTGATGTTTGGTTAAAATATACTTTACTTTATACGTTCTACTATTTAGGCCTACTAGAATAAACAAAAAATAGGCCTATATTATATTTTCTACATACTGGTCAATTTTATTCAAAAATTATAAAGTTCAGCTCCCGGCTCAGCTAGTCGAAGTTTCGTTTTCATCACATAACAAAACAGTTTGATCATAGTACTCGTTAGTTGTCAGCCAGACGCAAGACTTCAAGCCACGTGATGAAAACCAACGAGATATGAGGTCTTAGCCTGAGCTAAGCAAGTTGTGGTTTTTAATCAAAATAAAATAACAATTTAAAAAAATGTCACACATCATCAAAACTGTGTTTGGAATATAGGCCTTTGTCAAAGCTCCCCTTCCTCCTCCTCGGTGCACCGCACATGTGTCCTGTTTTACAACCTTGTGGGCCTACGTAGTTACACTCTGCTTATTTACATTGTACTTTGATATATCTCTAATATTTGACTAAATGCCGTTTAAAACCGCCAAACTATATTCTTCACATATACATTCACAATCACAATGTTGCCTGTGTTGCACTGCGTATCCAGCGGATTCACTTTCATGATTGGACATATTCAGTGGCATATCTAAGGGTGGGGGGGACGAACTCCCCTCCAGAAAATAATCGACCCCAGTCGATCCCCCTCAAAAAGAAAATCTCGGGTCAGGCCCGTATGCAGCTTCAGCCAATTGGAGGGGGTTCAGGGCATGGGGTCCAGGGGCCCGCTTAAGGGCCCCGGTGGGATCAAGGAGGCGAAGCCCTTGTGGGGGCCCCGAAGCATGTATATGGCATATTTATTTAAATACTTGCAGGGTCCTCCTCTAAATAATGATACATTAACTTCTTTTTCAACACAGGATTTCAAGACAGTTGTCAACAACACACAGTA
>NW_022745088.1:144914-145392 GCF_011630105.1 Anneissia japonica
AAACATACAATGTAAATAAGTAAATTTGAACATTAATATTTATTATAACAACAAAAAGAATTTTTATTTCTGCTAACGTCCGCGTGTGTGTCAGGAAATTCCAACAAGCGCGAAAACTCTAATCTCGTTGCGATCGGGAAACTTTATTCCCGAAACAATTTAATGCCTCGTGATTGGTTAACAGCAGCTTGACAACAAGACCCTCATAAATATTCACGCTTCGCACTCTCTGATGATCACACACTATACTGCACGATCTCTGCTGGTGATTTAAAAAAAAATAAAATTCTGAGTTATACACCGTTGCAAAAAAACGAAGGATGCATAAACATAGCAAAGGGGTTCGTTATTGGTAGGGTGGGGGTTCGCTGAAAAAAGGGGTTCGGACGAATCCCCAGGAACCCCCTCGCTACGGGCCTGCGGGTAGATAAAAATCACCTAAAATTAAAATATCTTCATTACAGTACTGGAATGTGTA
>NW_022745088.1:145841-146951 GCF_011630105.1 Anneissia japonica
GGTTCATAATAATGTTTTCAAGAAGTTTCTAATGTGTTTAATGGTTATTTGATTACAGAATTGAATGAGATGTTACGATAAATGATACTAAGGTTACCATCGGATACTTTATCGTAATAAACGTCATAGAACTTTAACGGAGTTTCCTGCATCATTTGTTCAGTGTTTTGCGGCAATTTTTTACAATCATCATCATCAGCCTGTCATGCCACTGGTGGCCGATGGCCTCCTCAAACTCCATTCTGATCTGTTCTTTGCCAGATTTGCCCAGTTCGCACCAAGCTCCTTTTAGAAAAGATCACTTAATCGCTTGTTAGATCTTCCTCTTTTTCTTTTGTGTCCGTATGGCGTCCATACTGTTAACTTTTTGGCCCACCTGTTAATATGGTCCATGCGAGCTACATACATCTTTAATCTTTTTTGCCTTATAACTTCATTTTTCCACTTATCAAGTCTACTGATACTGATATTTATTTATATATTTATTCTTTATAAAGCTTCCTTTCCTAATTAACTGTAATTATTTAATAATTTAAATATTTTAAAATATCTGTCAAGAAATATGTATTTTTAAGTTTCTTTATTATTATTAATTGAATTTGTTTATATTATTAAACTCAATTTGTTATTAGGCCTAAACTCATATATTTTTTTTTTCATTTATTTATTAAAGAATTACATTTTGGACTGCTGTACTGTATTTCGTTTAGTTGTTTAAACATTTCTTCATTTCTTTAGTAATTGTATTTATAGTAATATTTTAAGAACTATTTATTGATTTCTAAGTTTATTTTAGTAATTCATTTTAATTTTTGAAGTAGTTTATTAACGGATTCATTCTTGCATTATAAATCAATAATTGATTAACTCACTTATTTAATTATTATTTATTCATTGTCAGTTTACTACAGGTGTCTAAAAATCTATTTTTGCTATATACAGTATATTGTATTGTAGTCAATTTAACGCCCTAGAGATTTTTCTATGCTATATATGAAAGGAATTAGACTCTACTACAAATAAACTAATATTTTTTTATTGTTGAAAATGTTCCATTACAAGTTTTTATTTTGATGCATATTAAATAAGCGTTCCAGTGACACAAAATAT
>NW_022745088.1:146985-148674 GCF_011630105.1 Anneissia japonica
TAGTTAACATTTCATCCAAAATTTGCAATTTTCTTTGAATTAATAATTATATAAATGATTTTGAATTTGCATACTTTACTAAATTTTATAATTATTTTATTGAGTGACATCAATTATCTGACCTTTGATATATTGACCTTTGGCCTATTCAACTGACCTTTATTGGTTTTTACTCAAAAAAAATATTATCAGCATGTCCCTTTTCTAAATTTTGCATAAATAAAAGCCTATAATTATGTAATATGATAGGGTGATAATAACTGATGTTTTTATGGCCTAATTCCCAAATTTCTATCAATTTTATATACCATTTTTGGTCAAAACTAGTTTATTGATGAATAAGCAAGTAGCTTACTCGGTTGCGAGTGTGGGGCAAAAAGTGGTACTTATTAAGCCCAAAAGCACCGCGCTGCCATAAACATCTATCTAAGACTAGACCTTTTGCAGGGTATGTTTTTACTTTTTTTACAAAGTATTCATTGGCTTAGGCATGTAAATAGAAATGGATGGTGGAGTGTCAAAATAATAATTTCAAACCTTCAAAACATTTATTGTATTATTATCAATATCAACCGTACATAAAGGGGACACGAGCTCTGTTAACAATCACCATCGCTAGCCTTATGCCTGCCTGCTGTGCGAAAGCCTGTAAATAAGAGTTACTATATATACTGTACTACCTGTATAAATAGTATAATTTTATGACCATATATTTTATTGTTTGGTTAACCTATAATATTATTAACCTATGAAACATCTATGTCGCTGTCAGCAGACAAATCTAAGGTCAATTTATCATTGAAAAAGTCTTCCCTTTCTATAAGACGTTCAGCGCTTGCTGTGGTGTCATTGTGTGAAGTCAGGCGATTCAAAACTTTGCTTCTTCTCAACAGTTTGACCTTTGAACGCATTTTTTCAAATAGAAACCTCATTGGATGATGAGATATTCTGAAAAGGGATTTCCCAAAGTTTATGTAGACGTTTTTCGCGACACGCTACAGTTCGTATAACAGAAGTTATAGCGGGTTGAATAGCCAGGGCCGTTTAGGGCGGTCTGGGACTAATGCGCAGAGAGGTTTGAGCGTCTAGGTCCTAAATGGGTTAAATTAGTTGTACATATTGCATAGACTTGCACATATTGCACATAGACTCGCACATAAACTATTAGAATGCAGGATCCTCATTACATAAAGTCTCAGACACCTCTCTGACACACTGATAGAGATTGTTTTGAGCATGGAATCTATATTATGCCTAGTTCCAGATATACTGCTTGCATGACTGGTTTACCGAAGGTAGTTAGAATGTGGCAAATAAAATGATCTGTAGATAGTCGTAAGGAGTGTGTTCAGAAATACCTTGGTGTGAGGGTTGGTTAAAAGTAAAGGGGAAAATATTTTGGCGTAAATGGGGTAGAAGTGGGGATTGGTTTGAATTTTGAATACAGAAAGTACTGCATAATTTCATTGTATTTTAAAAATTAAAATTTCTTGTTGAATTTTTTTCTGAAAAAAAAAAATTGTTAATCTAATCTTCGAATTTTTCAATGTTTTATTTTTTTACTTTATTTTTTTTGTTTACTCAACATTTTGGATTCTTTGTTTTGACATATCAAGGTATTCTTAGAATTTGTTTATAGGAAGATCCAAGGGATTCTCATGGGCATGGTGGTTGATTTTTAGCCAAAAT
>NW_022745088.1:155870-157783 GCF_011630105.1 Anneissia japonica
CCCATCCAAAAAAACAAAAAAAAACCAATCGAAGAATAGTAACCCAGGCTATCATTAAAAGTTTAATGGTACATTTATTTTCTTTTTTGACTTTTGTGGGGGAGAATTGGTGCATGGATAAGGGGAGCAGAGAAAAAATCTGTACCTCAGAGTAAAATGTCAATTTTTCTTTTTCTGGTTGTCAAAGTACTGGGCTTATTAGAATATTTGGTCAACGCAAAAATGATATACTGCAGTAGGGAAATGACTGGGGTTTAGTGTGGGGCGGAGTGGTATGAGCATTAAGGAGGAATAAGTATAACTTGAGGTCTGGCAACACCACTACCAATAAATACATATCAGATTTTGTTCCTGTACTATCATAATATTTTACTTTAAAGAAGTGTGGTCAATGCATTTAGATAGGAGTGGGTAATTTGTAGGGGGTATTACATCACCTTCACAGCCTGATATTGGGTAGGATTTGGGTTTTTTTTGACGTACACCGATAGTACATTGTTGGGAAAATGTTGGTCCATGTGCTACGGAGTGAATTTTCTGTAGACTGTCACATTACAAAGTTTTGCCAATGCATTAAGATACTGGGACTGTGGGTAGGTGGGGGTGCTTTGTAAGCAGGGTGGGAGTAGGGTTACGCATACTGGTAGGGATAAGAGCGTCAACACCGCAATTTAGCGAGTTTTCGCTAACGCTTATTCTCCTCTTGCTTAGTTGTCTGTTCTATTCTTGAATAGCAAGAGGCATAGAATGTGCCATCAGTTGTTTTTAATGATTTAGGCGGAAGTTTAATTCACTTTGGCGTGTGCTTTGCTTGTTTTTAAATTGAAACAAAGCAGACTTAATGTTGTAGTAGTGGGATTTAGAGGGGGTCCGGGCCCTTCACAGGATGAAGATTTTGTTTTCCATATGCTCAGATATGCACATTCTTGCATTCTAAGGGGTCTGAAAGACTATGGATTTCTTTCAATTTCAGTTATTACATTGTGAGATTATTGAAAAATTAATTTTTATACTGGGAAACCATAGAATCTTATGTTCTCTCACAGGGCCCAGAAAAATGATGATGATGATAATGATGAGGCTTCGGCTTATGATGATGATGATGACATATGTGGTGGATCAATTTGACAGTGATAGGAGTAATGTGCTTGAGTACAGGGAGTGTATGCCTGCACAAGAAGAATAAAGCAGACTCGATGTTGCGTTAGATACAATTGAGGAGGATCTTCCGGCAAATTTGTGTTGAAGATGTTGGGAATGGACTTTCCTGCATTGTGAGAGTGTATTAATTACTTTGCAAGTAGACCTGTGAAGCACCGTCAAAGCTTTGTCGTTTAGAGTACCGTAAGACATCCCGAAAAATTGCATTGAACTTTCCTGACCGCATTAGTGAGGTCTCAACAATGGGGTCCATAATCCACCCCCACCGATGCAACTCTGATAAAGTTTAGGTGCAGAACCCTCCTGAAAAATATAACGATTCTGTTCTAAAAACAACAGGGTATAACGGTCGGTAGTGGTTTAAGAGCCATGTCATCGCCTATTTACTTCTACAAGTTGCTTTACTATTTTTGTCAGATTGACGGTTTGGGGTTTGAATTGTTTGTAGAAAATAAGGGAGCTGGCATGCCCCCACCTCTTAATCTGTCTCTCATGGCAGAAACTTTATTTCTAGTAATACAGTATATCACTATTTAGTTTCAATACCAGTTTCATAGGACTAGTTCCTTACTTCATTGATTAACAGACCATTCACGTATTTGCGACAAATAAGCCACCCATCGTAAAAAAACTTATTTCAGCTCTGTTTTTTGGGTTTTTTTTTTAATAGTTCTATTTTAATTGTTAGTTTTGCAGTTGTCCCTGATGTTTTTTTTATATGTGAATGTTTTTAGATTACTTTATCTGTGAAT
>NW_022745088.1:157856-166765 GCF_011630105.1 Anneissia japonica
TTCCAAATTTTTTTCAAACGTACTGAGTATTCAGTACATTTCCATGTCAGGTAGGGCAAAAATTACACCTATATTATTACGTAGTCTAACAAAAGCTCGCCCTTGATAATCAGCAGTAGAAAGGTGGTAAAAGTTCCTAAATATGTTGCTCTAAATGTGTCAGTTTTTGAAGTTTAGTGATTTTTTCTTATTTTGAGACTTTGTATTTGTTGTGATACATTAGACAAAAAAATAAGTGTCCCCTTAATAGCTGTCTCTTATACACATCTAGATGTGTATAAGAGACAGTTTATATAGAGTATAATTCCCAAAATTACAATTATAAGCATTGTTTTCAGCTCTTGTAGTATTTGGATAGATTTATCTTAGCTTATTTGCTTACATGATTACTGAATTTTGCTTTAAAGCTCTCTATTGATTTGTCATTATTGCATAGTTTAAGATTCATTTCCAGTTTCATCATCAGATCCCATTTGTTCTTGTACAACTTTTCTGTACCAAAAAATGCATATTCGATCTCTCTTGTAAGGCTGGCAGTTAGCGCTCTTCCAAAGGCAACTACAGACTGGCGGAACTTGGAAAAGAAAGTAATTGGAATGTCCTTCACCTGTGGGCATCCTTTGATGAATCGCTGCAAATAATTTAAACCTGTTAACTGGAATACTTCAGGCAGAATGCTCATGTCATTTGGGTTCAGGATATTTTGTTTGATCAAACTCTCAAAGAGTTCAGTTGCCCGATCTGCTTCAACACGTGTGTGTGCGTCTTTGATGAGATCAGTGAGAGCAACCTTCAAAACCCACAGATCTTCTTCATCCAAATTTTCAGATATTTTTAACAGAATCCCTCTGAAGTCTTGCTCATCCATTGTACACTCTATTGAGGTATTAAAGGATAAGGTAAGTTATATTAATTGCTAAATGAAAAAGTATTATAATTTAGACAATGGGTATTGTTACACCAGTCTTAAAAACCAGTTTCTAATTCTGATTGGATGTTATTGCATGGATAGAATTAGGACAGTAACATCCAATATGAATCAGGAATCGGTTTAAGACGGTGTAACAATAGAAGCGGTTGGCACATCGGTTGTGGCTTGGACTCCCAACCTTTAAGATCAGAGGTTCGAAACTCTCGCTGTGCAAGTCGCTTATGTCCTTGGGCAAGGCACTTTATCTATGTTTGTCTCTCTCTACCCAAGAGTATAAATGGGTACCTGGTAGGATGTTGTTTCATTGAATGTATTTGTTTCGTGTGCTAAATAAGTAGCGAATGACTAGGTATACTCCCCAGGGAGCAGAGAATGTTGCATTTTGTGCTGGTTTACCATTGCATGTTATCCAGTGATCAGGGGTAATAACACTCAGCACCTTTGGTCAATTCATCGATATTGGCGCTATATAAATATTTGGGTATTAATACGTGGGTATTATAGCCACAGACTATAATAAAACTGAATTGAGAAATTCATACCGTGTGGAACGTTTGATAGATTTGGCAGTGAGAATTCATCATCAGAACAGAGACTGCATAAAGCACATGCTGAAGGTTTATGATCTAAAATAGAATAATTTCATATTTCAATTCAATGCCTGGCAAAAATATAAAATCATTGCATGAAATTCACTGAAAGCAACATAGGATTTTTCAACTTCAATTTGTTTTATATTTGATCAAATTGCAATAAAGTAGTATCGTATAGGATTGACATGCATAAATTTATGATAAAACACAAAACATAAATAATATTCTTTTTGTATTTAATTTTTTTTAGTTGTTGTTCACATCACCTTTAAATGAGAAGATAATTTTACATACTGTAGTGTACTGTACTTACCGTACAGGGTTAGCTATGTGTTAAGAGACTGACGATTGTTATCTAGTCCTTTGAAAACGGTCTTTAATAGGGGTCTCAGAATTATAAGAATTTCAAATTGAACAGTGCACTCTACAATAGGCTTAATATATAATAGATTAGGTAAATGTAAAAGTGAACCACACTTTATTTGTCATGCTCTAATCAATCCTACAGGTATTAATTTCTAATTTAATGTATACAAATTTTACTAGTTATTGCTTTAACAATTATAATAATGTTTCTGTAAATGATTTGTTTTTGACTAAATGCATACCAGTACATAAATAATTTGCTAAATTGATAATGGATAAAACAGAACACTATAGGAACCTTTTGGAAATACATTAGAAACTATTATTAATTATAGTTGAAAAAAATAGTTTTACCTGAATACTCTTCTTCAGGATTAAAGTTGCCTTTCAATTGCTCAGAAAGCCAATTATATCCCCTTTGAGCAAGAGCTGAACTCATTGTAGTTAGTTGGTTGATGTTGGATGGTTGCTTATCCCTCCAAGACACAAGCATTTTCATTATTGCATTCTTCACAGGTTTGTTGTCTTTTTCTATGCAGTCTAATTCCGATAACTGCAGTCCTAATTGAACACCCACAAGTTTCCAATCACCCTTGATTTCATCGCAAATACTGAGCAATGATTTATCATCCAAACGACCTGCAAGCAAAAGAATAAATACTGCATGTTCATTAATTAACAAGGATTTATTAAATTTTAAATGTTAAAATCATTCCTTGAGAAAATGGCATCAAATACACCGTATCTAAGATCAACTCAAACAATACATTTATTATCTGTTACTTATAAAGTTGGTTGTAAGCACTGAACCATTTGTTTGTAAATGGTTTTACTACATCAAGCTGCTCTCCTTATAAAATACAGTTTATGAAAACACATTGACTTTTGGCAGAATTGGACAAAATGCACATTAACTAATTCAAAACCATGAATACTGGGCTTAAGGGCTTAGCAAAAACTTTTAAGTAACTGAACTAGAAAGAATAAAGTCAAACTACTTGTAGAACACATGTTTTGCCATTTATTAATCCAGCATAGCCATATTTGACAAATAATAAAAACAAGAATAAATAAATCAAGATAAATAAAAAACTTCTAAAGCAATGCAGAAAAAATGATATACACTTCAACAAACATTTTAATGCTGTATAAGAACAACTTCATAATTTATTAAGTTTTATTGTTTACATCTAGTAAAAAGCAGGGGGGTATATAAAGAAATGAACGCTGGTGGCAGAACTCAAAACATGTCTTCCTAAACGTGTCAAAATCTGGAGCAATTAAACAAGGCAATAAATTCACTTTCTTTATAATTCTCTTGCATCTGACGTGATATTAGGTGCTTTATATGTAATCTGTTTGCTACCCTTTAAACTGAAAGTATTTATTATGCCAGAATCAGATTCAGTCCATGCTCTCAGATCTGGGCCTGAGAAGAAAGGACTTGCTGCTGGCCAGCAACAGCCTGGCGGTGCTAAGTCTGTCAGAGCTGGTTGTAAGATGAAAGCCCCGAGTCAGCAGAGCCTAGAAAAGTCATCAACGGACAGGCATAACTGTTTCAAAAATGAAATGATCAAATGGCCAACTTGAAATTCTGCAGAACATTCAGAATATTAATGATAACGTTGAAATTTTGACGACTGGAGTTCACAAAGCTGAAGAAGCAATTGAAGCAAATATGATATTGATAATCTTAAAACAAGCATACTTATGATGGAAGATAGCATTTAAAGCTTAAATAATATCAATGGCCTGAAAATATTTATTGGTGATGATGCGAAAGTTAAACAAGATCGAAAAATTTTGAGAGAAACCATCTGCAGAAGATAAAAGATTTTGAAAACTTTGAGTATGCCTTCATACCACTCAGTGTTCCAGTAGAAATTAAATATAAATGTACAGATGGTCCATACAAGATCTTCTGTACTGAATAATTTAGCCTTTCGATTAGTCTCCAGAAATATATTATTTTGTACTTGCATTTGTTGCAACAAAAGAAACGTTACTTCTTTTATTAAGAAAATAAATACATTGATTACTATTACATGGATCATTTTGTTTTATGAGTGACTTTTTTTGTACCTTACTTGAATTTTAATTTTGTTTTGATAGTCTGCTTTTTCAAAAGCATACTTATGAGTTGTTACATACGATGTAAGCCTACAAATAAAATCATAAAATGTAAAAATTGTAGTATTATTTCTCACAGTCAATGTTGTAACAATGACCGTAAGTGAGTGAGTCTGTTTTAGTTGTACAGGTATTTTATTTCCATTCAATAACATTGTAGGTGATAGCGAATCAATAAACTAAAATCCTTAATCTTGGACCCTTTTGATATAAACAGTACAGTACTGCCAATCCAAAATGTATGCACTTCAAAAAATGATTATTTTACTTGGTTCAAAATTATTTTTGCAATTTTAGATAAAATATTATTATTATTTTTATTATTATTGTTACTGTATATGATTATTATTTATATTACATTTATTATTATTATTATTACATTTATTATTATTATTATTATTATTATGTATTATTTTTTTCGAAATTTTTTTCAAACGTACTGAGTATTCAGTACATTTCCATGTCAGGTAGGGCAAAAATTACACCTATATTATTACGTAGTCTAACAAAAGCTCGCCCTTGATAATCAGCAGTAAGAAAGGTGGTAAAAGTTCCTTAATATGTTGCTCTAAATGTGTCAAGTTTAGTGATTTTTTCTAATTTTGAGACTTTGTATTTGTTGCGATACATTAGACAAAAAAATAAGTGTCCCCTTAATAGAGGTTATTTGACCATTTGGCACACTCAGATAGTGTCCCCGTCCCCTTAATAGGGGTGTCCCTTTAAATAATAGGGGGTTGCCGCAGTGTTAAAAGATATATCGCCCCTCGTTTCACGGAAAAGTGTCCCCTTAATAGAGGTGTCCCCTGAATAGGGGTGTCCTAAAGGAGGGGTTTTACTGTATATTGATATAATATCTGAAATAAAAAGTTAGTTGATTGATTGATTGATTGATATACAAGACTTGGCAAACTATTAATTCTGTTTCAGGTTGTATTCCAAATCAAAGCTTACTATCAATGCTTTATGCATAATGGATAAAAAATAACAGACCCACAAAATGTTGTTAAAACTTTAAATGATTAGTTTGTAAACAATGGACCAAATCTTGCAGAGAGACTTAACAATACAACCCTATTAATCAGCACTATTCTCACTATCTTAATGCACCTCTTAATGACTTTTTTAAATCTCAATTCACAGCAACAATGTTGTCAAGTCTATATCTAATTTAATTTCAAAGCCTTTCTGATTGAAAATACAACGCTTACACGCTGCATCACGCGCAACTAATATCACGCAACGCAAGATTATATATTTGACTATGGTTTACTATTTACGCAAAAATACAAAACATATTTTTTAAGATATGACCTCCTTAACAACCATATCATTATTTTTGTACTAAATTTCTACCTGAATATACTTCTTCATAATTCCAGTTGCCTGTCAATTGATCAGAAAGCCGACTATATCCCCTTTCAGCAAGAGCTGAACTCATTGTAGTTAGTTGGTTGATGTTGGATGGTTGTTTATCCCTCCAAGACACGAGCATTTTCATTATTGCATTCTTCACAGGTTTGTTGTCTTTTTCTATGCAGTCTATTTCTGATAATTGCAGTCCTAATTGAACACCCACAAGTTTCCAATCACTTTTCATTTCATCGCAAATACTGAGCAATGTTTTATCATCCAAACAAACTGAAAGGAAATGTACGAATACGGCATGTTCATCAATTGAAACACAGATGAAAACTTGATGACAACAAATACATTCCTACATGCCTATATAATTATTTTACAAAGCTGGGTATATTTCATATTCTGTCAAAGTCACATTTGAGAAATAAAAGAAAAATATTAGTCAGCATTGGGCATAATACTGATCCATATTTTTGCAATTTTGTTCTTGGTAAATATGTGTGTATATGTTTATTATTGATTCTATATATTGTTAATATTATTGCTATGTGGGTGGGGCTGAGGTGTTATAAACCCTCAATATGTGAAAGTGCTTCCCTTGTCCCCTAAATTTCAATTCCTAGAAGTCCAGTCATCTGTACCCTCTCAAGTTTTCAAAATAAAATTTTTTTTTTAGGGCTTTGCCCCCTGGAACACTTTATAGAGATTTCGACTGATGCCTGACCATGGCCACTTTTTTCCTTAGGGACAAAGCACACCCCCTTTTTTCCTTAGGGACAAAGCTCCCCCCTACCCCTTCCAGTCGGGGACCTCAGACCTCCTGTCGGGCAAATCCTGGCGCCACCATTAACCTCGATCCCCCTAGGCACCCTCCCCCATGGAGCCATTTTGGTCCACTTTCTAAAAATTCGCACCCACCCAATAAAAATCCTGCATATGGGCCTGTGATATATGTAACTATTTACAAATTTTCTGCAGAGATAAATAGCAATCTAAAAAAAAGCTTGTTTTGAATACCTTCACAAAGAACTGAAGATGCTTCCACATTAGGTCGTAGTTGCTTCACAACAGAGGAAAATCCTTCGTGTTCCAACGCTTCGCACATCATCTGGAGTTGATTCGTAGAATGAGTCTGTCGCTGTCGCCATTTGGTCAACAGCTCCATGGATGAATAAAAAATATGGCGATGATGCTGTGTTTTTGCTGATGACACATCACTCCATGTAAGACCAAGACGTACTGCAACTTCCGGATACTTAATGCCAATTCCATTACTAATAAGCATCAGGTCATCATCATGAAGAAACCCTATAGAAAGCAATATGGTTGTTTATAAAATTATAATACAAGGATAGATGGTAACTTTATTCATCCTATTATGGGGAAATTTCATACCTGATTATAACAATGTGAATAAAGTAAAACAAGATGCCTTAGACAATTAACTGATAATGATACAGGTAGTTAAAGTAATAAGAAGAAGAAGAATAATAAGAAGAAGAATAAGAATATGAAGAATAGTGGGTTCTACTATAATTTATTGTAAAAATGAGGCATTTTCGTAAAATAAAACTACAAACGAAAAGATCAGATAAATTTACTTAAGAATTTATAAAATAAATTGTTTTCTTTAGCGGTTAGCGAACACGAGTCTTTGAAAGTTAGTCTACTTTAGGAGTTTTCTTATGTTTAACTACGTAATTTTAATAATGCTACCACTTGTATGACAGTTTGCAGTGTTCATTAATCTGCACTACCGTGCTCGAAACACCTCCTTATCAGCAAGGTGTAAACTGAATATTCTATATATATTTTAATAGAAATTTTAAACCTGGAGCCCCACTTTTATTACTATTTCCCTAGCCTCAACTCCTTTTTTTAAAGTGAAAGTAACAATCACAATTTCTTTGGTTTATTGAAACATTCAATTCTAAAAAAATGATACGACAATTCCATAAATATGTTTATTTCCTGTATATATCCAGAATCATCATGTCCCTTTATCAACCCAATGAGGGCACTGTTATGAGCAAATTTTATTTCGGGACAAGAAGTTTGATCAATTATCTGTAATCAGCAGTGTAGACTGAACAGATTAAAAGAGCTAAAACTATGCCCTGTTTAAATTATAAACTGAAACGCCTGAACTTAGCCTAACGAACTGACTATACGTTTTACAAGAATATTATATACAAAAGCAATTAATAAACACAAGAGATCCAAAACAAGCAATTTCTTTATGAAAAAAAATTGCCATTTGTAGTTACATATTAATATGAAAAAAAAACAATATTAAGAATATTATTCTATATCAAACATGATCATAAACAATGTTGACATATGTTAAAAACATAATATTCTTTAAAAATCATTGAATTTAGATTAATGTAATTACCAGAGAAGTTTTCAGGTAGGCAAAAGTCATCTCTCAGTTGCTCAGCAAGTCGAATGTAACCCCGTTGATAAAGCGCTGCCCTCATCACAGGTCTCTTATACACATCTAGATGTGTATAAGAGACAGCCCCTCCCGCCATCACTGCATCCTTTTCTTGAACATTATCACTTTCAAGTTTCTGTATTTCTGAATGACTTAATCCAAGCTGAACTCCAAGCCTTCTCCAATTGCTATCCATTGCATCACACAATCTGAGTAACTGTTTATCATCCAAAACACTCCCTATGAAGTACAAATTCATTATAGATGTTCAGTAAAATTTCCAAATAGATAAATAGTACAGTGCTCGAATATCAGCACGATGTTATGATATCCTCTATTCCCCAGTGCTATGGGGTCAGATCTTGGCATTAGTGACCAGATGTGTGCAGCCCTCGAAATTAGCGTCGGCATTTGGCAATGCCGAGGTAATTGCCGACGCTTAGCAAGCTTACCACAGCACCAATTTGCCGAGGCTCCTTTTTATAGGCCTAGCAAGTGGCCTAAAGAAATTTCATCTTGTATACACACAGAATGTTAGCATTTTTCAGTTTATTATTGTGTGTAATCAAAAATTAAACATTTATTTTAATCGTGTAAAGTAACTAATTTAACGATGCCAAGTAAGACGTGCTTACAAACCAGGAATTAACACAGTCAAGCCGATGTATTCATGCATGCTGTAAACACAATGGCCTAAGCATGTTGTTGTGGCAGGCGGCGGCGAACGATGAGGGCGTGGAAGATTTTTGGTAGATTCCGGCCTGGGTACTCTATACTGTGACATATGTTCATTTTAAAGCAGCCATCAAATTAATGATTAATTTATACTATTATTATAATATACCATATGTTTTAATGTTGCTGTTTTTACGAAATAAACTTCAATATATAAATAAATTAAATATTTAGTGGTTGACTTGTTTATTTTGTGTACATGTTTTACCTGTTAATCAAATGGATAAGGTTGATTTATCAAATGAATTTGAGGCGGCCATAGAAAAGCGCTCAAAATTATCACGTGACACATTTCCATAAAGGGAAAAATGCTTTCTTGGCTTAGGGCAAACCCTTGCTAGATAGTTAAATAGGT